>NC_052052.2:134256612-134489112 GCF_903992535.2 Arvicola amphibius | reverse complement strand
AGCATTATCCAGGTGGGCTGAAGAGAGCTGCCATAGGCAAAGTCTTTGATAGAAATGTGCATGCTGACACCTAAACATAAAATGGCCTAACTCAAGTTTCCTACTTACTAGGTCTAAGATATGGCTCTCAAGGTATTACAAGAGTCTCCTAGATAATGCCTCAGGGTGCTCTAAATCAGACACTGTCCTAGCAGCCTGAGCACCCTCACATCTAGGAGCTGATTTACAAGACCACAGAGCCTGCAGAGGATACAGCTACGGAGGTCAAGAGAGCTTGGGGCAGAAGTTAGGAGGGCCCAAGGGAAGATGAAGACAAACCAGGGCCTCCACACAACAGGGTTCTGGAGGTTCCTAGCCAGAGAAGTCATAGGCTGTAAGACCACAGCCACAGAAGGCTCTCCTCAGCATCTCTACTCCTCTCGTCTGGGCGAGAGTGTTCTCTAGGAATACAAACAGCTGCTTCTGTGAAGATACTCTGAGTCCCTCTTACGAAGAGAAACATGGTAACTCTACAAAAACAGTAAAAAAAAAAAAGTGCCATTAAGAAAATTAGCAGATTTAGTGGAGATGCAAAACCTGGTACAACAAAACCCTTTTACAAAATAGAAATCTATTACCAAAACCTGGAAGGACAATCTGAGAAAAGGAGGCCAGCAGGAAGGAGTCAGGGGAGGAGGGAAGAGAGAAAAGACAGAGTGGATGAGAGGACACAGCACAGTGGGGACAGCAAAGGTGCAGGCATGCACCTGCCCAAATGGCATCAAAGCCTGCTAAGGAACTGCATCGGAAACAAAGCATGCTAAAACAGCGCCACCCTATCGGCTCACACTCTTAAGAGGCAGAGAAAGACAGTCCAGGAAGGGGCTAACCAACAGCAGGTATATCTGATGTTCAGATGAGTTCCAATAAAATAATTTTTTTTCAAAAAAAAAATTAGCAGAGTTAATGGCAAGCAACTTTATGCGAAAAGGAGAGAGTGGCAGGCAAATATGCTCCCTAAAGACATCTAGAACCCTGGACCTTGTGAATATGTTCCTACACCTTTACAGAGGAGAGGTCTGGACAGGATGGGCATGGTGGTGCATACTTTGATTCTCATCACTTGGATGCCTTCCAAGAAGCACATTGATATCTGGGGGTTTGAGGACAGCCTGGTATACACAGCAACTTCAAAGGAAGTCAGGGCAATACAATTAGACTAAGTCTCAAACAAAACAAAACAAACAAAAACCAGGTAAGAGCTTTCTGAACTATGTTGCTAACACCATGGAATCACAGGAATCCTTCTAAGAAAAAGGCAAAAATTCAGAATAAGTAATGAGATGTCAGGGGGTAAAGAGTCCATGTGATACGCAGTCATGTTAGGGGCCTAGAGAGCTGGCAAAAGCACAGGAACAGATTGTCCCCAGGAAACGCTCTAAGGAAGCACACCTACTGCTACCTTTACTTTGGACAGGCCGATTCCTACATTAAGGAAAGTACACAACTTCATATTGCTTAAACCTCTGACTTTGTAGTCATGTGTCAAAGCAACAATAGAAACTGATACATACTTTGGTTTCTTGAAAAACAGTAATATTTATAACAAATACCTTAAAGTATAGAAGTGGTCTTGGGATTAGTTACTGGGTGAAGAAATTAAGAGGTCATGGTAGGGGCTTCCATGGGAAAGGCAGGGGTTAGTAGATGGGGAGAACACAGTGCTAAAAATCAGGAAAGAAGAATAATCTTAACAATAATCTTGGAACTGAGAGAGCAGGGTAGACGGAGTACAGGGAGGGATAGTTAACACCAAAGACCTTCTTGTTGTGAAATACTAGTTTCAGATGTGCTACATTAATCTATGCTGTGGAATATTTGCATAATGATGCTAAGATGTTTTACATTCTTTTATGTTGCATTTGTTTAACTTTGTGAAGCTGTGTTACTTTGTCTGCCTAAAACACCTGATTGGTCTACTAAAGAGTTGAACAGCCATAGCTAGGCAGCAGAGAGAATAAGTAGGAGGATATATCTAGGTCCAAAAGAAGAGAGAGGAACAAGAAAAGGTGAAGAAGAAGAAGAGGATGCCAGGGGAAAGCTACCCAGCCACACAGCCAGCTACAGAGTAAGAAGGAAAGTAAAATATATAGAAGAAAGGTAAAAAAAAATCCAGAGGCAAAACATAGTTAAAGAGAAACAGGATAATTTAAACTAGAAAAGCCGGTTAGAAACAAAACATTCAGAAGATAAAATAAGTCTCTGTGTATTTATTTGGCAGCTGGGTAGTGAGCCCCCAAAGAGTTTTTTTTTTTTTTTAAAGAAAAAACTACACCTTCTGAAATGTTTGCATGAGAAAACAGCTACTGTAGAAGACTTGGTCTTAATTAGGGTCTCTACTGCTGTTGACCGAGGTTTCTGTCCCACCGGGTCCTGCAGTCATTCAGTCCCAAAGAAACACACAGAGGTCTACATTAATAAAACTAAGAAGCCTGAGCTAATGGGCCAATCGGTTTTATAATAACTGTAGACCTCTGTGTGTTTCTTTAGGACTGAATGACTGCAGGACTAGATGGAACAGAAACCTCGGTCAACATACTGCTGTGATAAAACACCAAGACCTGCAGAATGTTGGTGGTACAAATTATATTGACTATTGTATGCATGCATGTTTCTACCTCTGTTTAAAACATTTATGTGTTGATATATATTGTATTGATATATATATATATATTGTATGTATTTACCATATTGCATTATATATTTGTACATTGTTTATATTTGGAGGTCATATTGTCCTCATTTATTGCACAGTTGTTTATTGTCTTAGTCTTTAAGTTAGATAGGTATTGAGAATTATATAGATCAGTAGTCATCTATGTTTGTCATTTATAATTAGACTAATCAGGTTCATTAGATAAATAGAGATTATACTCAGAATAGATAGATAATCTTCAACCTCTTCAAAGAGCTGTAGAAAATGGCCTTTAATTTAACTCAGAGTTCCATGGTAGACAAATAATTTGGTAGTGAGACACAATTGCTCCTGGCAACACCAATCTATTCCCGAGAGAATGTTGAGCACCAAAGACACTCCATGTGGAGCCTTTCTTCTTGGCAGAACTGGCCTTTGGGCAAAGAAATGCCCATACCTCAACCACTGACAGATACAGAGCATCCATAAATGGATAAAACAGGACTGTCATATCCTGCCAAGACAGGGTAAGATAGTTCTGAAAAGTTTCTTGCCTTTGAAAATGGTATGTCAGTTACATTAGGCCTTAGCCAATGTTGGTTGCTTCAACGCTGCAAACGTGACTTTGGGTGATTGTCCAGGTAGCTAGTTGTCTCTGTGATTTGTTGCATGTTTTAGAAGTGGTTTGAATGCACTTCCTAATTACTCAGGTAACATTATTTTCCTTCTCAGATCTTCGATGGCGTTGAAGACTATATAAATGTAGTTACTTTCCTCTCATGACTTGGCCAAGTTATTTATTATACAAGACTTAAGCTAGTTGGAATAGGATATTTGTGCTTATTATATATAATTTCATAGTAGGTTTAGAATTCTCTTACTTAAACAAAAGGGGGAGGTGTTGCGGGAGCTCCTTCTGCTCCTTCAGCCAATAGCCGCTGAGATACCAGCCCATTGGGGCGTGGTCTCTCTTTTTAAAAATGTGGCCACTTCCCTCCACTCTCTCTCTGGCTTCCGGCTCTGCTTCTGATGACTAGGCTCCCTTCCTGATTGCGCAGAGGGCTGTTGTCTGGGACGGTGATCTGTAAGTTTTTTCCCCTTTAAATAAATAACCATTCTATTAATCATAATTCCAAACTGGTGTGGGATTGTTTGTGATTTACGCCATCAAAAGCCCAGTGTCAGGAATGGGTTACCTCTTTTGGAGTTGTTGATCTGTAAGGTCCCATAGACCATCACATATTACAGGCATTTGCCATTGCTCTTAGTCACCTTCCAAGTCCTATTGCTGAAGACACACTGAACTACAGAGCAATAGAATATGGAGAAATCAAGCTTAGACTGATCTGGAAGCTTTATCCCTAATGAATGGCTTTCATAGTGTTAAACAGTGTTATGCACACCAACGGATGAAGAAAGTTATCAGTCTTACTAAGATATGAAAACCTATAATAACAATTTGCCTCTTTAGAGTAGCTCACGAATACTATAGTTCCATAAGTGTCCTAGGAGCAACCAACAGTATTTGATTAGACTTAGGCATGCTGTACAAGATGAAACCCATAGTTGATACTGTTATAAGATCCAGATACCTGTGACCAGACAGGACTTAGGACCTAGGAAACAATTTACAATTTCTACAGTAAAAGGACATGATATTACAATAACTCCCAATGACCTACCATTATATCATTATACCCACATATTAATATGCCTCTCAAGCCTCATCAGAGAAGCTTTTATTTTATTTTTTCAATAGACAGTGACCTACAACTAGTCAAGATGAAGAGAATAAAATGGTAGAATGTTCAGATCCAAATGGGACATCTATAACACACCCTTCTCCTTCCAATATCAGAGGGGCCATTGTCAAAGAAAGAGTGGAAAGATTGTAAAAGTCATAGGCAGTTGATGATGACAGCAAACAATGCCTTCTGGACATCACAGCACAGCTGCACATAAGAACTCCAGAAATTGTGACAAGACCAATCCAAGTTCAAGACAGACAAAAATCCCAGTATATAGAGGGGGATTGATTACGACGTCCCTAGCTAAGAAGCTACTGGTGGAGACCTGTAGGAAGAAGAAGAATTAGCCTCCTTCAAGGGGGTGCCATCTGATGGATGGATTACACCACAGTGGATGCCGATAAAACCAGCAGTAACTGGACTGCTTTAATTTATTCATGTTATTTTTTTAAAAAAATAAGAACATAAAGTTGTGTGGGTATAGAATGAATTTTGGATCTGGGAGGAATTGGGAAAGGAGTTGAATATGATCAAAATATACTGTATGAAATTTTTAATATGCTGGCTTTGGGGAGGCCTAGCCTGTTTGGATGCTCACTTTCCTAGACCTGGATGGAGTGGGGAGGACCTTGGACTTCCCACAGGGCAAGGAACCCTTACTGCTCTTCAGACAGGAGAGTGAGGGGGAGTAGAGGTGGGGAGGGAGAGGTAAATGGGAGGCGGGGAGGAGGCAGAAATTTTTTTAAAAAAAATAAAAAACTTAAAATGCAAAAAAGAATAATAACATAGATTAAATCTATTTTAAAAGGAAGAGTTCATTTTGGTTTAAAGATCCGGGGGATATAGTTCATCTACTATGGCAGGGAAGAAATAGCAGAAGAAGAAACAGACAGACAGCCATAATCAGCAAGTCCATGGTCAGCAAGGGGAGAGTATGGGTGCTTGTGCACAGCTCCTTCTCCTGCTAATTTAGGACTCCAGCTCTTTGAACGGCACTGTCTACATGTAGGGTGGGTTTTCTGATCTTGACATATGTCTTAGTTAGGGTTTCTACTGCTTTGAAGAGAAATCATAACCACAGCAACTCTTATAAAGGAAAACATTTAATTCAGGCTGGCTTAGAGTTTTAAAGGGTTAGTCCACTATCTTCACGGTGGCATGCACCGTGCTAGAGAAGGAGATAAGTGTTCTACATCTTGATCTGCAGGCAGAAGAAGCAACTGTGTCATTGAGTATGAATTGAGTATATATGAGAACTCAAACCCTAGCTCCACAGTGACACACTTCCTCCAACAAGGCCATACTCTCTAATAGTGCCACTCCATATGGACCAAACACTTAAACACATAAGTCTATGATGACAAACTTATCCAAACCACCACAACATAAAAAAATGCCCATGGATTTATTTTCATGATGACTTTAAAACCCATCAAGTTGACAGTCAAGATTGTCAACCTGAATTCTAAAATAATATTTAAAAATTCATCAGTTTTCAATTAGAAGATACTCCTCTATTTTGATGACAATTTTTATCAACTTTATCCTAATTCTTATATTCATCCTACCTGAAACTTGACTTTCTGATTGATGTCTGACACGTGGAACTGCTTCAGGAAGCGCTCGTCCTCACTCCAGAAGAGGCGGATGTCAGGGATGTCGTAGAGGATCATTGCCAGTCTTTCTAACCCGAGACCAAACGCCCAGCCAATTTGATCTTGAGCACCAGCTGTGATAGGGAACAAAGTAAAATGTGCATTTAGGAAAGAAAGCATCAAGTTCGCACAGATGCCTGGTGTGCTCTGATGAACCCTGGCCATGACTCTTACTCTTAGTGGCAGGGCTTAAGGGTGGACTCATCTAAGACAATGTTTAATTTTACATTTTCTTTATTTCCACACTTAAATGATGCAGGTGGGTCTTCTATGTGTTACTTTCATTGGTTAATAAAGAGACTGCCTTGGCCTTTTGATAGGGCAGAAAATTAGGTGGGCGGAGTAGACAGAACAGAATGCTGGGAAGAAGGGAAGTGAGGCTCTCCGCTCCGAGATGGATGCAGGTTAGAATCTTCCCAGTAAGCCACCACTTCGTGGTGGTACACAGATTAATAGATATGGGTTAATCTGTTGGGGCAGCTGGCCCAATCCCTGCGTTCAGGGGCGTGGCTGCCCCAGCGTGGTAGGATACCCCTTAAATAGCATCGGGGCGCCGGGAGGAGCCCGTTTTGCTATTCCCCGCGTCACCCGCTGCTCCGCTGAACCCTTGGTTCTGTAAGTTCCCTTATTCCCCCTTTTATTAAAACTGATTTATTATAAAAGGACTATCTTGGTCACTTCCTAATTCCTCGGACCGCCGGTACCGCCAGTACTCGCAGGTACAACCGCCGGTACCGCCGGTACTTGCCGGTACATTAATCAAGATGTGAGAGTTAGCCAGTAAGAGGCTAGAGCTAATGGGCCAGGCAGTGTTTAAATGAATACAATTTGTGTGTTGTTATTTCAAGGTATAAGCTAGCTGTGCAGGAGCGGGGGCGGGGAGAGGCAGCCCGCCCAGCACTCCTTCTACAATATCCCCCTGGAAACTCTGGAATCATACCAGCTGGGGTGTGTCTTTAACTTCTCAATAAAATTCACCTCCATGCACATGTCCTAGTGAAAGCCCTCCACAAGTGTGGTGAGGACCCATAAAGAATGAGATTTCATGCCTGAGATTAGCCTCTTTTATGTAAGACTCCATTCTTACAGATGAGAGAGAATGGACTTTGATGGCTATGAACAGCCATATGGTCTTTGGAATTCTCAAGGATCTGCAAGAGGAAATGAGACCTCATTCCTATAACCCTGAGGAACATTACTCTAATACCCTGGTGTACTGAGAAGTGGGCTTGGAAACTCCAGATGAGCTTTCTGCCAATGCCTGTTCTAACACTCATCACTGTTATGGCCAAAAGGTTTGCTTGATGGGTTGGAGAGATGTCTCAGTGATTAATAGCATGTATTGATCTTGCAGAGGACTGCAGTTTGAGTTCCAGCACCACATCAAGCAACTCACAAAACCTATAACTCCAACATAAGGGAATTTTATAACTCTAGCCTCCCCAAAAATCTGTAATCACTCCTCCCCCAACAGAAATATTGTCTTTTCAAAAACTATAAAAGCTTGCTTATGTGTGACACTCAATCAGAAAGGAAAGTTTCAAGAAAGAGCACTTTGTTTTGGTCCCATCAAGACTTATATCTGAAATACACTCAGCACTATACAATGGTTCATTAAATTATTAAGATAATGCGAGGAAGGCCTGTTAGGGATGCTGGTTACCAAACACAGTCTTCTATAGGAGGCTTCAAAAAATAAATAGATCTCATATCTAAGAAAATTCCTGAATCTTATGAACAGAAAAGACTTCCTCCAGAACTGGGCTGTTTTTAACTTTGAGGATGCTATGCATTACATAATCGACCATAATAATTCACTTTTTATTCAGCCCTGTGGAAACTTAGAGCAAATCATGTACATCCACTCAACAACTGAAGAAAAAAATCACCCATGATTTCAGTCTATGTGACTCCTATCCAAGGTTTATTTCCATATCCTGATTTCCATGTTGTCCTGATTATTTCAACTACTTATTTTACCCTCTTCTATGTATTTTATAAGATGCTTCAAATTATTTGTGAAAGAGAGCAAGCCATAAATAAACAACACTGGAAACCATTGTCAGCTGAAGTGGGGACAATCTTTCGGCTCTTCAGCATAGCTGGCTGTAATGAACTGACAGGTGTTCAAGTTTGGACAGAGCTTACAATAGGATTTCCTCTTCATTCTCGAACCACAGAATATAGGAAGACAGAGTCACCAGGTGGGTATCCTTACCAACAGAACCCCTGTGATGAGAGGCACCCAGACATTCTAATGAATGCCATTCTGCAATGATTGAACATCCTATGAAAGAAAGAAGGCCAGTCACAGCATGAGAGGAAGAGAGTGTGAGAGTCCAGAGAAGGAAAAGTTGTGGGAAGAGAGGAAGAGTAGGTGGTAGGCAATGGAAGAAAAGACAGCAAGATACGATCACTGTGAAAATAGAGAAACAAAACTGATCCTATGGTTTTAGATTATTCTAATCCATGGATGTGCTTATGAGATGGCTGGCCCTTCAGGCCCTTGCCTCTACAGCTACTGAGAAAGGACTGAAATATTAATCACTGTCTCAGATTTCCATCTGAGATTGCAACATATAAACAAGGATTGTAGACTAAAGATAAAATTTAAAATAAATGTAATTCCAGGATGGGGGGAGGCTAGAAAAAGCACATAGGCAGATCCCACCACTGAACACGGGGAGACTGCGATTCTCTTTCCTCAGACGATGAGAGGGTCTTTCCTCTTTCATCTACTATTTTCTATCAGTGGCCTATTTAACCCCCAGGAGACAGGATAAAATCTTCACGAGGGATATAATTTAAGCCTGAGGAATTGGCTCAGTAGGGCATGTGCTGATTTTCCAGAGGCTCTGAATTTGTGTCTCAGTGCCCACACCCCAGCCGTTCACACCATCTGTAACTACATCTCCAAGAGATCCAGTACCCTCTTCTGCATCTATGGGCACCTTTACTCACACGCACCTGGCAGCCACTCAAATAAAAACAAATCTTTCAAAAGCTGTAATCACTAAAGTTTTCATGGTCTCCTTTTAAAGTTTTGCATTCTAAACCCTTGCCATGCTAATAAATAGCAGTATGCATTCTTGGCTCTTATATTAAAAAAAATGTAAAGAAATTCCCAGAAGAAAATTTCTTCAGCAGTTATAACATGAGAGAAAACTTCATTAAAACTAAAGATAATAGAGTTTTAAAGTAAAGTAAAATTTCAGAGGGGGCATACTAGGAAAAAAAAAACACAGGCCAATATCCCTTATGACTATAGATGCATAAATCCTCAACAAATTACTAGCAAACCAAATTCAGCAGCATATTAAAAGGATTATACACTATGATCAAATGGGATTTGTGCAGGAATGCATGCAAGGGTAAATGCAAACCATAAGACCCAGTGAAAGTAATATAGCTAGTAGAAAAAAGGGAAAAACCACACCATTATCATAATTAATACTGTGAAAGCATTTGATAAAACGCAGCATTCTTTCATGATTAAATAAATTTTCAATAATTAGAACACAATGGAATTCCTCTACATGAAAAAGACTGTGTATGAATAACTCACAGCTAACATCATATTAAGTGATGAAGAACTGACAAGCATGTTTGGCAACCCCCACTACTATTCACACACAAAATTAGGCAAGAACAAGATATAAAAGATACCCATTTGGATATTACAAAATACAATTATTTCTATTTATAGATGATACCATTTTCCATGTAGAAAACTTTAATGAATCTATGAAAAACATAAACTCACAAATTCAGAAGTTGAGTAATACATAACCAAAATTACAAAAATAATATATAATCAAATTGTAAAAATTAATATATCTAAATATCAATAATAAACAATTTGATTTTTTTAAAAAAAAAAAAACTTCATTTACCAGAGCATCAAGAAGAACAAAGTAGTTAGAGCTTGGCAAAAAAGCTGCCTCTACTTGCTAAGCCATCTTGTCTGCCCCCACCTGACACTTTATTCAAAACCTAAAATAGGTTGGAAATCTAAATTTAAGGCTTAAAAGTTTGAAACTCTTCAAAAAAATTGGGATAAAATCTCTCTCCACCTCCAAAAGCACAGGCAACCAACGAAAGAAGCTGAGTTTCATCAACATCTAGATTTTTTTTTTACATCAATACACTTCAGGAGTGTGAAGTCTAACCCTACAGAATGGTAGGTATCTGCCATGTGTCTGATAAAGGCTGACTGTTCAAGGTGAGAATGGAATTTCCAGTGCAACCACAGACAACCCTATTGGAAAGGGGGCAAAGATCTGCACAAATTCCCCAATACAGAAGTGGCCAACATAGTAAGATGCTTAACATCATTAGTAACTAGGAAGCTCAAATTAAAACTACAATGAGAATCTACTTCACACATTTAACAATAAAAACAAAAAGTAGTTTTGGTGACTCCTAAGAAGTCACTGAATTAGGGTAGGAGGGCAACAGCTCAGACGTACAGCACTCATCTAGCATGTACAATGCCTGGGGTTGACTCTTAAGACAAACAAAAAAATGTTATAGGTTCAAAATATGTCACAGTAATACATTCAGTCTCCTTCTCTTCATTTCTCTCCTCCTTCCCTGACTCAACCAATTGCATACTGGTGTTCAGTACTATTGATCCAAGTCAAATGGTGGCAATAACTAATATGCATTTCAATAGATGAAGTGTTGACAGAGGTTTCTGTCCTGTCTGGTCTCTCAGCCAATCAGTCTCAAAGAAACACACAGTGGTCTACATTAATCATAAACTGGTTGGCCTATTAGCTCAGGTTTCTTATTAACTCTTTCTTACATTTTAAATTAGCTTATAATTATTGTCTGTGTTAGTCACATCGCTTGGTACCTTTAATCAGCAAGGCATTCTCATCTTGCTTTCTCTGTGGCTGAGTGATGACTGCAGACTCGCAGTTTCCTCTTCCCAGAATTCTCCTGTTCTGGCTGCCCTGCCTTTACTTCCTGCCTGGTTGCCCTGCCTATACTTCCTATCTAGCCACTGGCCAATCAGTGTATTATTAATACAAGACCATTGCCCCACGGCAATGAACGTTGAGCAAAATGCATGATTTACATATAACTGAATACAACTGGGTGGAAAAATAATGATGTTCTGATAGATTGCATAGCAATGTGACTTCTGTAAGTAGTGTGCTACACAAAGAAGTCAAGCACGTGGTCTCTAGAAGAGACAAACTCATGAAGACAGCAAACTGATTAGTAGTTCCCAGGGTGGGAAGGATGACTGGGGAGTTCTTACTTAATAGGTACAATGCTGCTGATGGAGGAGGTGATACTATTTTGAAATCAGTGGTGAACTGTACAGTTCAAACAGGCCAACAAGGCAAGCTTTATATATTCACTAAACATGAAGTATTTTATATCATTAAGTAAAAAACAGTTTTAAAAAGTTTAACAGCTTTGAACTCCATGATGTCTTTCACTTTACAGGACTTAACTTGGGCTGAATCTAAGTAAGTGCTCAATAAAATACAAATTATAGCAGGAGATTGATCTTGGGGCTCAGCTGAAGTCATCATTCAGTGGCCTGTCCCTAAGGAAACAGTTGAAGAAGTGAAGCTAAAAGGAGGAGGCCAGGGACCACATCGTAGGTAGGAAGTAGAGAAATCAGAATGGATGTCGCTGCATAGGCCTCTCTACTCCTGCCTCTGTGTGCACAGTGTCTCTCTGGGCAATGTACTGCTTGCTTTTCCTATGAAGATCATTGTAAGTAATGATGCAGGGAGGTGAAAGCTTTCATCCAGTGCCACTACTAAGCACTAGTTCTGATAGCTCACCCAGGATCAGTTCTGTGTGCATATGCAGGTCAGATCTACCATAAAGGCCATTTTTGGAGTAGCCAAACCCCACAGATACCAGCATCTGCCTCATGGAACTCACTTTGGCCCAGGACCTTTCTTTCCTGGGCACAGGATTTGGTTTTCTGTACCTAAGAGAAACAGAAATTTCTAGAGCATATGCCAGTCAACAGTACATGAAGCGATTACCAGAGGGACTCCCCTCTACAGGCATTCTCAATTTCTCTGAGGGACTTGGAACACAGGAATTTTCACCCTTTTGATCCTTTAGAATTTAATCCAGGTGTTGTATGGGTAGCCTTCCCAGGTACTAGCATGCTCTGTGCAGTTTGGATAGTGATATGCCAACCCCCAAGGGCCTGATTCCTCTTCAAATACCTGCTCAAGGAAAAGACATGGATGGCAATGGGCAGACAGAAAGAGAAATCTGCTATGGCACTCACTGGCTAGAGTTTCACCTCTGAAAAAGGACCCTTTAGAACTCTCCTCTTACCACATTAGCTACTGTCACTAGAGAATACAATGACTAGAATGTACCAGCCAGCAAGTAAAGAGGCAACAAGCTGGCGGTTGGATGCTAGTGTACTGAGAAGGGAGCAGGTAAGTGCAGAGCCTTGAATCTTCACATTACATCTGTCTTTGAAATGAATAATGATGAGCGATGTGAATTACTCCACCATTAGCTATGGTTTTGCTTCTTGCTGAAAGATGTATAAAACCTTAGATGGTGAGCAATAAGAAGAGAAATATAGAACGCTATTTGGATGACAGGTCTTGATGGAGATAAAGGGCAATTTCAATGAACAGACTTCTTTCTGGACACTTTCCCTAAGGACAGCAAATATCAGCTTCCAACTCTCATCTGTGTCTCAGATTGCCTTCTTCAAAGTCCCTGGGAGATGTGCAGAGCCAAAGTTCAGGTCTCAATGACACCAGTGATGGAGCTTTGAGTATTAATAATATTATGAACTTTCAGTGTAAATAGCAATGAAAGTAGATCAGGAAGCATTTAGGAATTCTGGAGAGAGAGAGAGAGAGAGAGAGAGAGAGAGAGAGAGAGAGAGAGAGAGAGAGAGAGAGAGAGAGAGAGAGAGAGGAAGAAACCAGTCAAAGAAAATTATAAAGATTCATCATAAAAGTATTAAGAATATTAAATTAATAAATATACCATCGGCTACTCCTTACAGGGAAAGAAGAGACTTGAATCACGCAGTGTCAGGGACACCTCAAGAGGGCAACTTGGTGCTTTACTTTAGCTAGTTTCTTCAATATGCATCACAATGTAAAAGTACAGCCCCACAGGAGTAACTAAGACATTTTTCCCTATGTAGTGAAGTGGTATTATCATCTGAGTCAGGAAAGATATTAACACTGTCATGCCTAGAAACAAACTTCTCATGTGGGATACTCTTCTGTATGCTGTGAATATGTTTTACTACCATTGGTTAATAAAGAAGCAGCTTTGGCCTATGGCAGGGCAGAAGATAGCTAGGCAGGAAAGCCTGACTGAGACAGGGAAAAAGAAGGCGGGGTCAGGAAAAGGCAAGCAGCCGCCTGAGAAGCAAGATATGAGGTAACACGCCACAAGTCTTGTGATAAAATATAAACTAATCGAAATGGTTTGATTTAAGATGTAAGAGCTAGTTAATAATAAGCCTGAGCTAATAGGCCAAACAGTTTTTAATTTACATTAAGTCTCTGAGTGGTGACTTTAAAAGTAGCTGCAGGACCAAGCAGGGTGAGAAACCTCCAGTAACAATGGAGGAACCTTTCTCTTTTATCTTCCTGTCTTGCTCTCAGAAATGGTTCCATGAGTATTGCTGTAATTACCTGGTGCTGTACAGAGAAAGAATGCTTTCCTAATACTCCTTACTTCTTAAAGCCACCCCCCTGAGCTAGCTGGCTAGGTCACTGAGTTTTAAAGGGCCAAAGAAACATAACTGCCTGGCTTATCTAAGTCTAAAGTGGAAATGTCTCTAAGGAGAGCTGGCACTGAGGTTTGTTGGCCAATAGTTAGTAAGTGTCAGATCTAGGATGTGAATCCAGGAGCACAGAGCTTGAGAGCTCAGGCCACTATGGGAGATATACTTTCAAAGCAAAGAGGGCGAGAGCCATAAATCCTGTGTGTGCTAAAAATGAGGTTCTCTGGGACTACACAGGAAGGAGTTACTTTAAAATGGGCTTATAAGTATGTTTGGAAAAGTGTATCAGAAAAATTCTTAAATGACTGCAGGGTGTTGGGGGTGAGATTATCAACCAGATGCAAAAATAAGGCAGCCAAATGGAGGCAGAAACATGGCACTGGCCAAGCTGAACAAACTGGACAGAGCACAGTACAGGAAAATTCAGAGCTTAAAAACACATGAGAATATCATACATCGTGCTTCTCTCAGTGTTAATTAAGAATTAAAAGCTAAATACAGTGATATTCAAGTCACCAAACAAGTTTACATGCCCTTAATGCCTCCCTCAGACTATCCCAAAAATATTTTCTTACATTTCAGCCTATTTCCTTCAAATTTCAGTGTAAAATTCTTTAGAGTAACATGTTGCAAACAAGTTATCTTACTGCAAAAGTCAGCCTCCTCATAGTTTAAAAGCTTTGTTTAATCACCTTATAGTTTAATACTAAAAATATTTTCCATTTTATAGAAAGAAACTGTGATTTATGTATTGTTCCTTTGTTTGTGGCCAGGGTCTCACTATATAGCCCAAACTGGCACCGATCTCCTGCCTCCTGCCTCCTCCACTGAATGCTGGGATTACAGGACTGTGCTTACTATATGACTTGAAATGAAGGGTTGCTTTTTTGTTGTTATTATGTAGCCAAAGATGACCTTGGAATTTCTGATACTTCTGTTTCTAGCTTCCCAGGGATGGAATTATTGGAATGGGCCACCATGCCTGCTTTTATGCACTTCTAAGAACCAAATCTTCAAGAACACTAGGCAAGCAGTGTACCAAGCAAACTAGATCCCTAGCCCATTTGTCTGTTTTGAGATAGCTCAAGCTATCCTGGAACTATGTAATGCAAGCTCATCTCTGATTTCCAACAACCTTCCTGCCTCAGCCTCTCAAGTGTTAGGATTCCAGGCATGAACCACCACAAGAGAGGCGTTTTCACATTATTACTTACTCTGTTTTGTTTTAAATTGCTTAAACTGCATACAGATGTTTAAGTAATAATATGCTCTTCCAAATTTTCTGGTGATCCTGAAATAAACTGGGTAATACTTTTAAAAGTACACTAAGGTGATCATTAATTTTCACGCCCAGTTAAATGTGGAATCATTATATGCTGCTTCTCACAAGGTAAGTCACACCCATAAAATGTGCTTGAGAAAACGCTCCAAAGATGCTGCACACACTTGCCAGGGCTGGGAAATGCTTGCACTCACACCAATGCATCACTAGATTTCTTTATTAACAAGAGTTATCAAAACAAGTCCACAAGCAGAAAACAAAGCAGAAATCAGGGAGTTCTCTATATTACAAAGCCTTTCAAGACAACCGAGCAGAAATGGAAGGAGGTTCAGGAAATCCCCTGGGCAAAAATTATCAGGACACTTTGATTCCAAGAGCCTTGTCTTGGGCAGCAGGGTGAATATAATTTTTCTACAGAGACAATAGCCACTTATTGCTCTGCTGGTACTTAAGTCACCTTACCCAGCCATTTCCTGAGCAAAAAAGATAAGTCCAGGAGCTGCCAGGTATAAAATACAACACAGTGGCCTAAATAGAAAATATATACACTTAAAGTTATCATTTATTCACCAGTCCACTTAATGTGTGTGCATCAACACCCACACAACCACATGCATGCATGGTATACACACATATGTAACACATATACATATCATGTACATATTAAGAAGAATGCCCTATATTTTTACAGGTGTGGAAGACATGAAAACATAACAAGGTCCCTTTCAAACATTTCAACCCATAGCTAGAATCTCTAAAGTATCAAATTAGAAGTCTCATCTTTTTCTCTATGAAAAGAAATGACAGTTGTTTTCATCTCTCCACTAGACAAACAGATTTCCAAAATAAAAGTTAACAGTGCTCTATTTCTTGTGACACTGTTGTAATCTGTTTTAGCCAGGAAAGGAACTTAATTTAGAGTAAGTAATGCCATTGCCACTTAAGTCTATGAATGATGAAAGGAATGTCAACTGTTCTAATTCCACAATTCCCAAGCACTGACAGTTAATGAAACACTCTTTACTAGTGGGAGTTGTCTTAAGCAGCAGATAAAGGAGTCACTGAGCCTTTTAAGATTTATTCTCATAACCAAATTGCATATCTCTTCATCATTATCCAAAGTATAATTAAAAGATGACATTTAAAAACAAACCTTAAAAAAAAATCAAACTGCATCCCACTCTCAACGGAATAGTAAGTAAGAAACAAGGCTTGACTTCCAGGAGCTTCGGGAGGAACTGCACAGCCCATGTTGATCTCAGTCTCCCTATGCGCTGCAGCTGTCACCCCGGGCATCAATCTCACTTGTCAATACAGCAAGTGCTGGATCGTATCACTGAATGCTATTGGACAGATATTAATTGTGATGTTTCACCGCTGCCGTTGACCTTTCCCAACAGAAAACAAATCAATAGAAGGATCTTAGGAAAACTGCTTCCTCCCTGGGTTTGCTCCAGAACTTGGAAATTTACAGAGTTACGCAATTGTTAGACCATCTGCTTCATAATCATCTACACCAAGAGAAAAGGTGTCCTTTCATGTTAGCCCAAACACAAAATCCAGAGACCTCTCTAATTCCTTGACTGGAGTCATGCTAATTATCAAGAGACACCATTTCCGAGACAAAGCTGAACAGTTTGGCACTATCTGTACCGTATATCGTAAAGACAACTGTGTGAATGTGCCTTGTTTGCAGTCTTTCCTCCCTGGTGTTAGCTCTGCTCACCAACACTAAGCCACTTCACTTTGTAGTCTGCATCATCAGAGAGCACATCTTATAAGCTACACAGGATTAGGCTCTGGAGGGAGGATCATGACCAATATCATCGTGAGGTTTTCAAGGACTTAGCCCGCACCATTGTACACAGTATTTTATAACATCTTGGAATACAGGGAACTTGACTAGAATAATAGCAATAAACGTTTTTCTATTAACTGTGGTGATGTTTTTCTCTTTTGGCTTTTTGAGGGGCCCACCACCCGGCTCCCAAATAAATAACACACTGAGGCGTATTCTTATCTATAAATGCCCAGCCTTAGCTTGGCTAAAGTCTTGCCAGCTTTTCTTAACTTTCACTCTTACTTTGTAGCTGGGTGGTTGGTCCCTAGCACCCATCTCTCCATATTTTCTTAATCCCCTTTTCCCTCATTTCTCCCTCTATTTATGTTCTCTGCCTGCCAGCCCTGACTATCCTTGTTTCTGACTCGCTATTGGCCATTCAGCTCTTTATTAGACCATCAGGTATTTTAGACAGGCAAAGAATCACAACTTCACAGGTCAAACAAATGCAGCATAATCAAAAGCCACACTCCTTACAATAATATTCCCCAACAATTAACATTACACATATATTAACCAATACTTTTAAGTTAAAGTATTTGATATAAAAATAAGAAAAAGTCAACTAACCCCAAGAAGGCCAACCCATTCTATGAACCAAGGGGCCTCAGGCAATTGACAGATCTCCTTCAATTAGTACATGATCAGAACAGCTGTGAGGACACCATGGCATAATACTGCACAAGAAGGGATGAACAGCTGGTAAGACACAGCAGACCTCATGACTCTCTATCCTTAATCATATCCTATATGATTCCCTTTTTGTGTCAATATGAAATAATACAATTACAGAAACATAGAGATCAGTAATGGTCAGGATTAGGCAGAGCAGCTTGGGAGAAGGGTGATCAAAGTTATGGACGGTATTAAGGAGGATCCTGATGGTGACAGAACGGCTTCGCATTTTGACTTTAGATAAACACTAGAGGGGCTGGAGAGATGGCTCAGCAGTTGAAGAGCACTGACTGCTCTTCTAGAGGAATTGGCTCAAATACAGGCACCTCCATGGCGGCTCAAAACTGTCTGTAATTCCAGTTTCAGGGTATCTGATACCCTCATACATGCAATGCAGACAAACACCAATGCACATAACATAAAACAGAAAATCATTAGAATTAAATACCATCACACCTACCCAGTACTGACAGAGAGCGTTGTCTGGGTTCCTGAAGGGAAACAATGCCATGCCGTTTCCCGCACTGTAAACTCTGGTTCCTAGCAGCCTGAGTTCTTACCTTTCCTGGAAATTTCTGTGCTCTCAAAGCTAGACTGAGAAGAGGAAAACCTCTCAGTACAAGTGTGGGCGTAGGGCAGTTCTACTCACTCGGAAGAAGGCAGAGTCTGCGCACAGATAAAGCGGTGGGCAGACATAGGCCATGAGTCATCACCCTTCATCTTCCAGAAGTTCCTCAGCAGAGCTCATCAACGGAAGGACGAATTCCAATTCTGCTCTGCTCCACAAAGGCACATTTAGTGGCCACTTCCTGCTCAGATTCTTACACATGACAGCATCTGCTCTTGAGGAGTACAAGGACATAAGGGCCATCGCAGAAAGCTGCTCCTACTTGAGCAGGCCCGGTGTCCACCTCAGGGAAAAGTGGGTTCTAGTAAATCACTGGCTTTCACCATTCTCTCAGCTTAGGTGTGACTGTTTCATTACTGCTGCTGGTATACTTAAAGAGTAGATTAGCTAAAAACACTGACCTTGGAGGCAGACAAATTCCAGCTATATCACTTACTAACAGGTAATCTAGACAACATGTGGAATCTCTCCTTGAGTCAATATCCCCATTTGGAAATTGAGGGTGACTAGTAAGTTATTAAAGGGGAAAGGCTCAGGGCAGAAGCTGGAAGGAAGAAGACCCTCGTGTTGCTTATCATGAAGCAGTCTGGGAAGCTAGGGACGTGTCACACAGCATTGGCCATGCTCCTTTCAAAACCTGGCTTGCCTCAGGCTTCCCTGTGGGCAAAGCATTCACACCATACACTCAGAACTCTTCTCTTGCTCACATGACATCTTACATGTAGTTCAAGAGAATCTAGAACTCTCTGTAGTTCCCTCTTCCCATGCAACAACAGGCCCCAACTATGAGTCCATTCTGTGTGTAGAGTTCAGTACCCTCCTGATGCCTCTCTTCCACACAAAAGCTCTGGCCCTGAGCATGAGCTATGTATCTTCTTTTGGACTCCCTCCAGCATATGGTGTCACTTTGTGAACTATTTGGTGGGAGGCCCAACAGAACATTGTAGGTACCACTGTGGTTTCAAAGATGTAATTATAGGAAAGTGATAAGTGGAATACTTGCTATCACAAGGAGAAGTTCCATAGTCTAGGAAACACACACCCTGGGGACATATGTGAGGTTTCCACACTGCAGCAAAATGCCCCAGATAACTGACATGAAAAGGCTTGTTTGGGCTCACTGTTTCAGAGGATTAAGTCTGTCATTATTTGCACCTCTGAGGATATGAAAGTATAAACCTGCTTCCTCGTGTCTAGGAAGTAAAAGAGAGAGGCAAGAATTCCATACTCCTCTTCGGGGAAATGTTCTCAATGACCACCTACAGGGCACTATTATCTCAAAGCTTTGCCATGTCCCAAGAGTAAACCCTAGGGAACAAGTTTTTGTGGTATATTTACAATCCAAACCACAGTAACCAACTGTAAGAGAGGTGAGACTACTCATTCCTACCTCCATACTAGATATGTAAAAACTAAATATTCATTGTTCTTTGCCAAATGTCCTCCTTGGAGGCCTCATTAACTAATTGTCTTCCTGTACCTCCTCAGAAAGAAAAAGTAGCTGCCTCATGAAAGGAGGAGGGGAAAATTTAATGACACCTGGGAAATTCTAAAAGCCAACATCAGTGCAAAGGGGCATTAGAGGAGCTGGAGGGTGTTTGTCTGTGCTGTATTTAAAGATGTGTGTGTGTGTGTGTGTGTAGTGTCTTCATTGCTCCAAACAGACAGCATTTCTCCACTGAAGGCAGCTTTACAGTCCCATTTCCCTCCTCTCCAACCCAAAAGGCCTCACTGGGTTCCCTCTTCCTTACTGCTTCCTCTGTCCCCAGCTTTCCTTGTCATGCTAGTAACAGGAAATCATCCTAATTAGAGTAGCACATGCTGAACTGAGCAGACACGAAGGAAAAGGAAGTTGAATATTGCGAGTTAATGGGTCCTAATTCTCTAATTGTATCCCTTTTTCTTCCAACGTTAAATCTTAAAATTTTAGCCATTACATCAAGTCACTCTCCCCAAACAAATCCAACATAACTTTTAGCCATGGATATGCAATATAAGAAGGAAAACAGATGGAGGGGGAACTTAAAAGGACATTGGATAAAAATAAGATATCAGTTGGCAAAGCCAAAAACACACTTCTGCCAATCTGAGCACATGAAACTTCTATAATAATATGTGTTAACCAGGCAGACCGAAATGGTAAAATGGTAAAATGTGGAACAGAGTGCCAATTGTCCTGGTCAAGTCACACTAACACCAACACTTAGAGTAAATGCTTCTTGACAGGCACCCCTAGTTCACTCTCCTTCCCAGATAAAGGAGCTACAGCTCACAGTCACCTATGCAAACACCCTGAGACCATTCACTGCAGCTTGGTTATTGATGCCTAAGCAAACACAGGTCTGTTCCTTGGAGATCCTCCAGTTCTCTCTTCCCTTGTTGTAGTGACCTTGGTGATCACAGGTTCCAGATGTTATGATCATGATAGAAATTCCACAATAGTGAGAGTGAAAGGTAAACATTCAGTGATGGTGTAGGAGGTCCTTCTATGTGCTGCTTTCATTGGTTGAATAAAGAAACTGCCTTGGCCTTTTGATAGGACCAAACTTAGGTAGGTGGAGTAGACAGAACTGAATGCTGAGAAAAAGGCAGAGTGGCAGGCGCCATGAAGCTCCTGCCTGAGACTGACGCTGGTTAGAATCTTTCCTGGTAAGCCACGACCTCGTGGTGTTACACAGATTGGTAGAAATGGGTTAAATCAAGATGTGAGAGTTAACCAATAAGAGGCTAGAAATAATGGCCCAGGCAGTGATTTAATTAATACAATTTCTGTGTGATTATTTCATGGGTTAAGCTAGCTGGGCGGCCAGGATGAAAAGCAGGCCCGCTCCTCCTGTAACACAGTGAATTAAGTCATTCAGGATTAAAGTATGCTGTTAGTGCAGCAATGGCCGAACCAATCCTGAAGTCAATAAGGCTTCAGATTCTGGAAAATGGAGGAATCTAAAGTCACTGAAGGGTGGCATCACCTTGGAGTGGTACCACATTCTTAATACCAATGCCATTTTATCATTTACAAATAATTTTGATAACTTGGTATATTTTTACTTAGGTTATGGAGGAAATTTACAGAAATATGACCACTTATAAACAGTTATGAAGATGACATTCCTAAAATGTAAATCTGCATTAAGTAAGCATTTGGCTAAAATCTAACAAGTGAAATCCCTGAAAATCTAAAGAATAATGCAATAAAACAGGCCACCCAGAGGGGCTGTTGAATCATGATTTCTAGAAGTTTCTATAATGAAAACTGACAACCCAGTCTTGGCTATGTCAGAATTTTAATTGTCTCTTAGCACCCACAGGATGGTCAGAATACCCAGGAAAGCTTTTCACACTTTACAATTCTTTGTTCTGGTAGTAGCTTTCTGTTTTAGGATGAAAATAAAGGAAATTTGGTTGTGCTCTCTCCCAACAGCAATTCAGCATGTAGTGCCTATGGAAACAATGCACAAGGGACATTAGGGTACCATGGGGGATGCGGATCATCTTAGGTGGAATTCTATTGCTGTGAAGAGACACCATGACCATAGCAACTCTTCTAAAGGGAAACTTTTAATTGGGGTTAAGGTTCAGAGGTTTAGTCCATTATCATCATGGAGGGAAGCATGGCTGCACACAGGCAGACATGGTGCTAGAGAGGTAGTTAAGAGTTCTACATCTGAATTTGTGGGCAGCAGGAAAAGCAAGTGAACCGCTGGGCTTGGATTGAGCTGAAACCTCAAAGCCCACCCCCTGTGACACACACTTCTTCCAACAAGGCCACACCTCCTAATAGTGCCACTCCTTATGGGCCTATAGGGGTCATTTTCATTCAGACCAATACACAGGTTTTCTGTTTCTTCACTGACAAGATAATGGGCTGAATGAGACCCATATCTTGTTGGTTTAGTTCTGGTAGGCAAGGCACACATACATAGTGACAAACCCTCAGCAGACATTGATGGTTTCTTACCATCAGTGTCAACTATCAACTGCTACTCCAGATACCAAAGGTCACCAAATACCAATGCAAACAGATGTCTCCTGTATGTTGATCACCAAAAGCTAAATCTTAGATAAAATTAAAGCTCAAAGGAAACCTCTGAGACTTAGAGCCTCTAGGACTTGGCCATTTCAGAAATTAGTATCTAGGAAACTTCAAGAGAAGCAAGCAAACCAGAAAAACAAAAGTATTATACCAGAAAGACTTCTAAGAACCTCTGTAAGCATGCCAAAAAGCTTCCAAGAACCAGAATTCATCATTAGTATTGGCTTTATCCAGAATGAGGCACAAATCTGTCCAAAGAAGCCTGATCCTGATTTCTTTGGGGGTAGCAGCCAAATCCATCATTCAGTGGCCAATCCAAGAGGATGTCCAAAATATTCCAATTCACTAACATATGTACATGTTGATACTCTCTCATTTTCTATTGTAATAAATTCATCATGACTTCAAATCAATATTTTACTGCTTTGGGACTGTAGTTCTTTGAAAACTCACTTCCATGCATTATCCATTCTCAGAAACTCCAAGAGTAATTTGAAAAATACAGCTCCATCATTTTTTATTCAATAGGATTGGCAAAATCTTCAGTGTGACAATGAAAGACATTAACAAGAAGGTAGATTAAACAGGACTCTCATATATTGCTGCCTGGGTAAGGAGGGAAAGGTAGGAGGCTGCATTCCCATCTGTAACATGTTCTCAGAAGTGGTAATGTCAACTGAATGTGTATGATATTTTTCTCTGTATTAGTGGGAATGTTTCACATTTTTCTTAATAAGAATTTTTAAAACATATCCTGCAAAGGGATATGTGATGAGACAGGTCACTTCCTTTATGCCAAGCCAGTACAAATAACTGTGCAAACAAGCGTGACTATTAGGACAACAGCTGTAACCACACTTCTACTCAAAGGCTTGTTTTTGGCTCTCATGGTTCTAACATTCATTTTACTGAGTTAGTTTATTTGTTCCCCATTTTGAGAAAGGGTCTAACTCAGTAGCCCAGGCTGATCAATAGATAGCCCAGTGTGGCCTCAAACTCCTGACAATCCTCCTGTTTCAGCACCCTCAGTTCTGAGATTACAGATAAGACCTACACACAAAACTTAAACAAACAAACATATATACACCCTCAGGGAAGAGCAAGATGGTGAAGGCCAAATTTGCCAACCTGAGTTGAATCCCTGAAAGCCACATAGTAGAGGAAGTATGAAACCAACTTCTGAAAGTTGTCCTCTGAAATATGTTTTACACACACACAAACACACACACAATCTTTAAGAATTTTTTAAGAAATAAACCCAGCATTATACTCTGTCTCTGAACTGGATTGATGATGTTCAGGCTTGGCTTACCTTAGGGTCCAGCAGGAGTCTTTGACACAGAGTCAAGAAAGTAGTGCTTCGGGTCAAGAGAGAAAACAATTATCAACTTTCTCAAAAATCTGTTATTAGCTTAGCATGGCACTGTGGGAACTGGCCAGGTGAGGACTGGAAAAATTCACCAAAGATCATTGGCAGAACTGAGTTTGGACAGAGATCACCCATTTGTCTACTCAAATCAACAGTGAGAAAAGTCTTGTCATTCACTTTTCAACACAGTTCATCACTAAGACTATGCCTGGATCCATTCCATACAACACAATGGAATGAACACTACACTGGCACTTGCAACCAGACAATAAAACCTGATAACACAAGAATGGCTGATTTACTTTCATATATTACTATTACACAGAGTAGTGGGCTTAGAGTCCAGTTTTAAGACTACTGAGAAAACAATTCCTGTATTCCTGAAATACAGGACTGTTGTTTACTTAGAATATCTTCTTTCTTGGCTTTGCTGGGAACTAGAAAAACCAGCAGCATTCTTCCTATGCCATAGCCAGACTTTCCCCAGAAAACTATTAAAATCATGACCACTTCAAAAGTTCAGTATTTATATTAGTTACATTTATACTGATGTGATAAGATACTATGACTAAGGAAAGTTATTTTAAAAAATTAATTGGGCTTTTGGTTTCAGGTTATTAGTCCATGATAGCAGAGCAAAGAAGTGGAGTCAGGAACTTATGTCTCCAGCCACAGCAGAAGGCACTGGGACTGGCATGAGACTTAAAACCTCAAAGCCCACTTCCAGTGACACACCTCCTCCTAATCCTTCCTAAGCAGTTTCAGCAACTGGGGACCAAGCATTCAAACAATGAGCCTATGGGGGCCATTTTCATCCAATCAGCCCTACTATATACTGCCTGGCCCCAATAGGCTCATAGTCAAATCACAATGCACAAATGGATTTCATACAACCTGAAAAGTTCCCATAGTCTTTCTGTCTACTTTACTTTAGAGTTTACTACTTTACTTTAGAGAACACTACTTTAGAGTTCAAATCTCTTCTAAGACTCAGGAAATCTCAATTGTAACTCCTGTAAACTTAATAAACAAATTACAGACTTTCAATATACAATGGTACAAAATATTACACTTCCAAAAAAAAATTACACTTCCAAAAGGGAGAAACAAAGGAATAGTGAGAAAATACTGGATCAAAAGAAGACCAAAGCCGTATAGTGAAAACTCCAGATCTCCCAGATTTTATACGTCTAAGGGCTTACATGGCTCTTCCCTGCCATCTTTGTTACCTGTAAGATAGCACTTGCTCTCTGGCTGGTTCCACTACCCATGTAGAGCTCACTCTGGCAGGCATCCACGGCACTGGCATCATCAACAATGCAATCCAGGCTTCACTTTCACAGCTTCGCCCAAAGGCCTCTCAGAGCCTCCATGTAAGGAAGGTCTCCCCCGACACATGCCTGACCTCAGCAGCTCCTGTCAACTCCTCCCATAGAGTAGTATCTACTGTATCTCTCATCACTCTAAGGGCAGAGCATAAGTTGGAGAGCATAGCCAACTATAGCTACCAAGTGAGGTGAGCACTAGACCCCCTGAATTACAACAAGGATGGATTTGAATTGTTGCTTTTCAGGAGCAGAAAATTATGCCTTTCCTTTTCACCAACTGGAAGCTTAGTTGGGCAGGGTCTTGCCCTGAGGGCACTCCTCCCTTTATTCCAATGTCAGGCCACTCCTTAATGTCATTATCTCTTTCAGCCTAAGCCTTGCTTTTTTCTTTCCTAAATGAACTTGTTTCATTTCTTTCTATTCCATTTGTTCTTCTTCACTGCAGACCTACGTAAGAGCAATTACTAATAAGCATGTGATAAAGTCGATATTAATGTGTCTTAAATCACACCCACCAAAGAAATTACTTATTACTTTCTAAGTTAGCCTCATGCAAATTCTTAGGACATGGGCAGAAGGCAGCCACAATCATTGCCAAACCATCACAGGAATGACCTCAATCCCAGCTGGTGTCAACATCCTTGTTTCCTTCTGATGCCTCTTGAGCCTACAGAGTCCACAAAGAGCACACTATCTTGCGAGTTTCTCGGAAGCATGACCCATTAAGCTCTACTTAAAGCATTGAACTGCTTTTCCAATACAAAGTCCCAAAGTCTTCCACATTCTTCTACAAAAGCATGTGGTCGGGTCTGTCCATAGCAATAGTCCATTTCCTGGTACCAACTTCTTAGTTACTTTTCTATTGCTGTGATAAAATCCATGATCAAAGAAACTTATAGGAAAAAAGTTTATTTGGGGATTCCAAAGGAACAAGAGCCCATAACTATCACAGCATGGTGCACAGGCAGCAGACAGCTGGGAGTTGCTTCTGAGAGCCCTCACCCTGCTCCACAAACAAGAAGCAGTGAGCACACTGGGGATTGCAAGAGGCTTATGAAACCTTAAGCCCTTTCACAGTGACACACATCCTCCCACAAGGCCATGACTCCGAATCTTTCCCACACAGTCACTAACTGGGACCAAGTATTCAAATGTATGAGACTTATGGCAGACTTCTCATTCAAACCATCACAGTATTTAGATTAATTCTTTGAGAATTTCAGACATACATAAATATATTTTGACAATATTCACACTCCATCCCTCTCCCAACTCTTCCCAGATCAACTCCCACACACAAGTCAATGTTTTGATTTGTCCTTTTCTTAAATAACTCAATCTGTGATGCCCATGTAGGCATGGGTATAGAGCCATCCACTAATGCATAGCCAACCAACCAAAGGTCACAAGCTTAAAGGAAAACTTCTCTTTCTTTTCCAGAAGCCAATAACTGTCAATTGCTTCTTCACTAGGAGCTGACACTCATGAGCCCCAGTTCCTTCCAACCTGGAATGTTAGCTGGCTAGCTCTTGTGTGCATGTGAGTTCGTTCATGAGGGCAGAGTTTTGTCATGGCCAGAAGATAAGAGTTTCTCTCCGATTCTCCCTAACATCTGGCTCTTCCATTATTTTCACTTCTTCTTACACAATAATAAGAACCTCTTTATTAAAATAATGAATGTGTTTTAAATTCTTCAATCATGGGCTAGAAAGATGGCTCAGAAGGAAAGAGCACTAGCCGCTCTTCAGAAGGAGTCAGGTACAGTTCCTACCACCCACACGGTGCTGGCAACTGTTTGTAATTCTACTCCCAGGAGATCCAATGCTCTCTTCTGGACTCTGAAGACACCAGTTACCCATGTGGTAGACAGACATGCAGAAAAACATCTGTACAGATAAAATAAATAAATGGGGGAAACCCTCCAATGGTGACAAACCCTTTGTGATCGTTCAGCAGGTGACATACTTTACTTTCTCCCTTCTAGAAAAGCTTTTCTGGAAAGAGTTGTCTAAATCCAGTGTTCCGAGTACTCAACACTCATTTACTCCTGGGTACCATCAAATATGAGTGACATCTGGCTTCTGTCACACTATTGTTTTAAAATTACTTTATATGTCATAAGAACCACTAGCTGCCAAATGTAAATCAGTCCCTTGAGGCTAGCTTCAGGAAATCCACTGCTTCTGATATGAACAACATCATTGCTTTTGGTTTTGTTTAGGCAAGTTACAGCTCCCACACTCAATATGGACTCGTGTAAGATAATCTTCATTGTCGACTTGATCACATTTAGAATAACTTAGAAGCTATAACTCTGAGCATGTCTGAGATTCTTTTCAGAAAGGTCTAAATGAAGAAGATTCACCCTGAATGTGAACAGCCTCAACCTATGGCCTAGGGTTCTAGATTGATTGAAAAGAGAAAAATGCAACACCAGTATGTCCTGTCCTCTGCTTCTTGGCCTTCCCAGATGAGGAAATTCCTATCTGCACTCTTTGATTTCATGGACTGTACTCTCTTCAACAAGAAGCCAAAATAAATCCTTGTTCCTTAATATATTTTCATCAGGTATATTGACACACTATTGAGAAAAGAAAACAATACAATATACTAGTAAACAAAATTATTCAAGGAAAGAGCCTAGTTACCATCTGTTCATTGCTTTTGAATAAATTTTCCCATGATTTTTGATACATACCCTATAACCTTAGGCATTACATTTTAGATGCAGAATTTTAACCATAAAATAGAGATTCTGCTTTAGTACAAGAATGGTATCATGAAACATTGCAAGTATTATATCAACCCTTACTAACTTAAAAAATCTTCTAAACATTGAGAAAAATTCAAAGTGCTGATGGCACTTTTTGTTTGTTTGCTTTTAAAATTGTTTAAATAATTTATTTAATTTTATGTGCATTGGCGTGAAGGTATCAGATTCCTTGGAAGCAAGTAACAGACAGGTGTGAAATGCCATGTGGGTGCTGGGAATGTTTGAACCGGGTCCTCTAGAAAGGCAGCCAGTGCTCTTAACTGCTGAGCCAGCTCTCCTACCCTGGGAATTAGATTTCTTAGTAATAGTAAGAATATCAAGAATAGTTTTTATTAAAAATTATGATACTATAATTATTAAAATATTACATTATAATAAGTTAAACTAAAAATTGGCTATCCTTAATGAACTCCATCACAGTTATATATATAATAAATTTATTTCTGGCCCTTCCTTGAGTACAGATTTTCCTAACACAACCATCTGTATTTCTATATTTTCCACCATATTTCTTCTTGATAACCATGTAAAATCCTACTATGTGTAGAACAGTTGCAGGTTTTCCCAGCTCTGACCTCCCTGGGCATCACAGACCTATCTACTTTAAACTCCTTTGAATCAACATCATCATATCAAATTGTTGTTTCTCCCAAAGGCAAAATGTTTGCAATACAACTATCCACCAGTCACCAAAAACTGAAACCTAAGAGTGAGTTTTCTCCAAATGCCAACTCTAGATCACCAGAGATAGCATCACTGCCCCTTTATATCCTTTAGGTATGCCCACCAGAGACTTCAGTGGTTTCAGGACAGTACCCTAGCCTATGCACCAGAGACTGGTACCCCATCATCAACTAGATGTACAAACTTCAAAATTCTCACACTGCACATTCTCTAGTTAGATAGAGAGCAAACAGCTTAGAAACAACCCCAAGAATCTCCATGTTCTTGAACTAGCCACATTCAAGAGCTCAACAGCAACATGGTGCCTTGAAGGCTGGGCAAATCTTGAACACTAGCAAATACCTGACGCATTTTATAGGATGTTGTTTTCCTCTCCAGACTGACTCATAATTATTCTTGTAGATTCAGCTCAGACAGTCCTTCCTAATTCCCAGGCTATGCCAAGTCCTGAGACTCACACTCCGTCCACCCTCATGCAGAACACCACCCTGCAAGGATCGGTTTATACTTCTGTCTCTAAGACCACAATTCTAGCATCTCCAGCACAAAATCCTATCACATACATTCACATTTATACTTCAGGCTTCTTGCAAAATCTTGAACATAGCAGCAGGCAAATGAATCTGTTTTAAATATAATGGAGTCAGGGAATAAAAGCATGTACCACTCCTAAATAAACATTAATTTAAAAATGTGAAGTTGTATTCTAAACACACACGGTGCTTTAACAGGCTCTCTTTCAACTACACTCCTGTGACCACACTGTACCTGTAGTTCAAGCTTGACTACAAGAGATTTCAGCTCCGGAGTTTTAAGTGCTCTAAGATCTGATCAACCGTAAGACTAAGGTGAAGACTGAATATTATCTGTTAGGGTGGCACAAGGTAGAGCCATTCTGTTCAGCCAAAGTAATGGTGCTACCTTCTCAGATCCACCTAGAGCCATGTTCTATTTCTAGCCCATTAAGTAGGTATGAAAGGACGTGTCACTTGTGGTGTGAGCACTTCCGTCCTTCTATGTCACTGAAGCACTTCTTCCCTGCCCTAGGACCAGACTGAATGGCACCGTTACAAAGTGAAACAGGCCTGCACTGCTGAGCTCCCCACCGGTCCCTGCGGACTCATCTAGCATTTTCAAGAGCAGGGCACACACATTTGTTGTGCTAAGTGACTGGGATTCTGAGAAGTTTGTGTTTTTCCTGCCACAGCAGCTCATGCTTAATTACCCAGACTAACACAGACAGCAAACTAAATTACATACATAAGGCTGTGCATCTCCAAGCTGAATGCTGTGCCAAATGTAATTAATACCACGCAAGCTACTGAATACAAATCTACTATACTGATATTTTTGTTACTATTTTTAACTTGAAAATGGTGTGCTAAACTATACATTCAATTTAAAATGCCACAGGTGTGTAAAACTGAACAAATTCACATAATTGTCACTGTAGAAAACACAAACAAAATCAAACGCTGACTCAGGTTTCCTTGGCGCTCTCCCAAGAGATGCCAATACCACGCTACTGCCTGAGTCTTTGCATGTGGGTATTTCACTCCGTGAGGAATTCCTGAGTGGGCTTCACCTGCCCTGAGTACCCCTCTCTTACTGTCTAACATTTGCATCCTGAGTATGACTACACCTAGGTGTAATAATCACAAAAGTTACTATTATTATTACTGCCAGGTAAATTCATATGCTTAAGTTTTAGAGTTGCAAATTGTTTCATTCCAAAGCATAGTACAGAATAGGGGACTAATGATGTCCACAGTGCCTCTTGTGAGAATCCCCACAGGCACGCTGCTATTGGGCTGTAGTGGTTGGAGGGGTAGTGTCAGGTAGAGCTGCTCACAGCAAAGCAACTTTGCAAAATGGCACTTCTTTCCTTTGTGTTTCAGCAAGAGGAGTTTATCCAACTGGTAAGTGATTCTCTAAGCTCAAAATTTCCAGATTTAAAATTCATACCTTAACACATTCACAGAAAATTTTCATACATGCTTCGAGTTTTCAGTGCCACCAAGCCTCTCAGATAAAACTTTGCAATCTCCAGTTACTATTACAGAGTGTAAAGGACTCAGCAACCCACATCTGAGAGGAGCACACTTTTCCCTCTCCCTTCCTCCTTCCTTCTCCTCCTCCTTTTGACTCTCTCTCTCTCTCACTGTTCCTCCAGCATGCATTTCCTTCCATTAAAGAATGTGGACTTGGTTGAGAAGAATTTCAGCCATGCAATCTATTTAACTAGATGACTAGCAGACTACTTCTGCTTCATTTGAGTCTGGCTGGATAGTTTGTGAATTTGCACCACACAGAATGATTTTAAAAGTCACAGCAATCCTGGGATATTGCTAGATTCCCTTTATCTTTTATATTTTTCTTTCCTGATTTGCATATCCACTTTCTGTTTTCTATGATGTAGTTTATGTTTTTCTATAATCACTCTCAGAGCTTGTGCGCCATGAGAGCAGGCGGATGACCACCTGAAGGGATACAACAGATTTTACCTTGACTAGTAAATATTCAGAAAACTTTAATCTCATGTGTATGAGTGTTTTGGCTACATGTATGAATGTACACCATGTGAGTGTCTAGTACTTGTGGAGACCATCAGATTCAGATTCCCTGGAACTTGAGTTATTGGGGATTATGAGCCATATGAGTGCTAAGAACCAGACTTGGGGCCTCTGTAAGAACAGCTAGTACTAACCACTGTGTCATCTCTCCAGACACAAACTTTTTTTTAATCTTAAAAAAAATTAGTTTCGAACATTTAGAATGTGTAATAGCATGGAAAGGCTTCCACCCTCTGGAAACCCAGCAGGTCTCTGCCCAGGACCTAAGTCCTGACTGAGACAACTTACTCCAAGGACTTAGTGTTCATTTTCTGTGCTTGAGAGCTGCAAAAGAGACTGGTAAACACAAATGGGTAATCAACAGTAGTTACCATGACAATCTCAACCCACTGCCTCCCTAGATACTGAAGAGGTTCTGGAACAGACGGCCAGAAGGAAATCCAGGAAGAGATTGGGGGACACAGCACTGAAAATAAGATAGGTGCATCATGAGTAACGTTTTAGTCACAAATGAACATATTTTATCTTCCTTGACTAATTTTAAGACATTCTTCAACCCTCTGCTAAATGGCATTTCTTGGGGGTCATCAATGTTCTTCAATGATTTTCTGGATTAGTTTGGATTCCCACTAACTACTTGTTTTATAATATCTGATAGCCACCTAATGCTATTTATGGAAGCCTTCCTCTGAGTTGGGCACTGCTCCCAGTAAGAAATGCAAACACAAGGACAAACTCTACTCCTTTCCTGAGTTCCAGTCTTAGCTAATAACTTTCCTGCCCACCCTGGCACTCAGAACTTCCCTGGACTCTACTCCCTCCCTTAGTAAGTAAATTCTACCCCATTCTGACCTCTGTCTCCTGAGCCTAGTTCCATACTAATAGACTACTAATCTCTATTCTTGTCCAGGAAATGTTACCAAAATCTTTGACTTCTGAGGCTCCAGTCCCTGCTTTTAGCAACCCAACCTACATAGCTACAACTAGAGAATTAAAGCTGAAGGGTGGTGATGATTCAAGTCTTTGAGAATCCCAGCAGGACCGAGGCAGGACCAGGCTACCTTCTCAGACTTCTCAAGTGAAGCCTCTGCCACACTCAACTGTCTGCAGTTCTCCACATCTCGACTACTGATGTTTTATGCCCAACATTGATGCCTACTTTGCCTCCTACTGGCTACTAGGTGTAGAACTTTTATTTACTGCTGAAAAGAATGAAGAAATGGAGCTATGCACTCCTTAAAAAACAAATGAAATGAAACAATATATTTGCTATGTGTCCTGCTTGGCCATCTTTATATGCAGTTGTGTGTCCCTTACATCTGCTTCCCAAATGCTTAGCACAGTATCTGTAGCCCAGGAAGTACAAAGTCATGTCTTTAGAATGCATGGGTGAAGAAATGAACACATGGTTTGGCGTCATCAGCTGAAGGCACAGTGGGTACAAAGCAGTGATCTACTTTTTAATGAAGGAGCCCACAGGCATTTGCTAGCTTCTGTAAGGAGTGTGGAAAGTGCAGGTCATAAGAGGTAAAATCAGCATAGATGATCACTGGGAACCCAAGCAGAGGCGTGTTCTTGTTCCACTTCACTTTTAATTCCTCTGATATTGATTGTACTAGTGTAAGGGTAGCACAATATAATAGACAGAGAACTCTTCTGGGAGTGAAAGGGCCTAAGGTAAAGTATAGCATTCACTCTGCTGAGACTGAGCTGTGTGGACTGGATTCAACTACGCCACAAACAAACTAACATCATGGGCTTTCTGTTTATGAAATCAATCAAGCCCCCTTCCCTTTCACTTCTTTACTTCAGTTGGTATTTTGACTATTAAAACTAAAGAGTATTAATAGTCTACTTTTATTATTCCTTATAGCAGAATTAGCCTTATGGTATCAACACAAAATGAATAGAGGGCTTGGTTTCTAAAACTTGTTGAACCAAGAGATGTGAAGGATCTGACTGATGACATATATGCTTGGCCACACGTCCCCTGCATTGTATCTGGCCCTGACCTATCCTTATTGTATTTATGGTTCTCAATTAACACTTGAAATGACAACCCTGTTTATCTTACCTTGAGGATCTAAAAGACAGTTAAAATAACATGCATGAACAAAGATTGATGGTCTGCAAAGACCAAAGATTTAATAAGATAGACAAAAAGTCATTTAGAGATCTAAGCCTCTGAAATGACTCTGCCATAGTCTTATCAGCCAATTATTTATTTTGGGAGTCAGCTCCTGTGGACAAGAGGGTAGCGGTAGAACTCAGATTTGGAACACATCCTACAATCCATATGGGCAAGTTCCTCACATTGTTTTCCCCTTCCCCCAAAACATACTTAGAAACATTAGATAACGTAGGAAACAAAATCCTTTTGTTTTTCTCTGTAGCTTATAATGAAGTTTCCTATCTGGGCATATATTTTTATTCTTTGTGGATAGGGCATTATTTCTTAATTGCAACTGTTTCTATAGTTACTTGGGAATGTTGCCCATAAGTGATTAATTAGCTTTTTCATTATTGTGTGTTTAAGAGCCTTGAGGTCTTTAGGCATGTATACCTGAAAATTAAAATTTATCAACATTAGCATAATGAAATAAAATGATTTTATGTAACTATGATTTATATTTATTCAGTAAGTTAGTTAAGCATAATTTATAGGTTATTTTTCAGCTCACAACTACTTTTATTCTCTTCATTTCCACCTTCAGGGAAATTTCCATTCTTCTCAAATCCCTTTTTATATACAAAGTCTTCGTCTTGATATCTCTTAGAATCCATTATTCTTCTTGTTTGTCCCTCAATCTCCTCTTCCATTTGTTCTTTGCTTAGAGTCCAGATAACCTGAGTGGGCTGTGGGACACTTGAACCAGTTGGTTTCTCATTCTCCTGCTCCATCCTGGGTGTGAATGAGCAACGCTAGCTCTGATTTTATGGCCTCGGTAGCCGTAAAGAAAGAAAGAACAAGGGAACTATCAGATTCCAGTCCAGCGAGGCCTCGACTCTGTGCATCTGTAGAGCGCCCTCGCACACAAGCCAGTTACCAAACACACACCCAGCTCTTGGGAAACAGTCAATCGTGTCTCACCTGCCTATTATTGTGAATTCAGTTCCGTGGCAGCGGATTCCCCAGAGGACCAGAGGGTGGTGGTGAAGTTCTTGCTTGGAACACATTCTATAAATGTGGCCAAAGTGCTCACTGTGTTCCACTCTTCACACATGCATTTGCGTCTTCAGTAAATGCCCCTTGGTGTGCTAGGTCCATGGGTTACTTCTGCAGTAAGCACCACTTTGTGTACTCGGCCCACAGATTACAAGGGCAAAGCTCTGTATTCTGCTCAAAACCTTTCAGTCCCTCAGCAGTGTGCCCAGAGTGCACAAGGCCCAGGCTACTGCTCTGGGAGCCTAGAGCACTTATGGATAAGAAGGGAAGACAGGCCATGCAGTGGAGAAACAAAGTGCTCTTCGAAGTAAGAAGGGAGAAAGCTGCTCCAGCTCCTTGATGTAATGCGGTTGCCTAGACAAAAGCTGGACAGGATGTTGTCTGGCACAAAGTCAAAGGAGCCAAGTGCAGTGAGTATTCACCAAGCCGTCACCTAACCTATCTGCCGGCCATTTCTCCAGGTAGAGTGACTATCTTCCAATCTACATTCAGTCCCAATTACTGAGTTAAAAACAAAGGTATCTGTGAAGTGAGGTGAATTATTTTCAACAGAAACAAGGAGCAACAGAAGCTGCAGAAGCTGACATTGATATTACCAATCTTTACTTGTCCATAGCTAGGCCATGGTGGAGAGAGAGGCAAGATCAAATATACACTCTGGGTCATTCTTTGAGGGAAAACCCTTTCTTTTCAGAGTCCAACCAAAGTCTGAAAATGAAGAATAATTACTCATGAAGCCAATCTGGAGCTGGCAAGATGGCTCACTGGGTGAAAGTGTTTGCCCTGAAAAGCTGCCAAGCAGAGTTCCCTCCCCAGCATCTACATGAAGGGAAAAAGAGAGCATCAACAGCACAGAACTGTCCTGTGCGCTCTATGTATGGGGCATGGCACGTGCAAAACCTTTCTCACAGTGACAAAACCTTTAAATTAAATTCTACAGAAGGTCATTCTGATGTATATGAGGATTGACAGTAGAAAATAAAAGGGGGGAAAAACTAATTTTCCAGATGAAGTTACAAGTTCCTCAAGTTGCAGTATCATTTTTCTGAGACTGTATATATGAATTATCTCTGATTATTCTCTTTATAACCTCTAAGAAACCCAATTTCTATAATTTGTGAGTATGTGTATGTATTTGTGTGTATACATACACACATATAAGAGCTTGCTGTGTAAGAATGAGGATGTGAATTTAGATCCTAGCACCCAAATAAAAAGTTGCGACCGCTGTGGTGTAGCAGATATAGACAGCATGTAGACAGGGCTTGGTGGCCACCAGTCTAGATCTAGGGTCAGTGACAGAGTCTGTCTTAAAGTAATAAGCCAGAGCATGAGCAAGCAGGGTACCAGTGTCCCCTTCTAGACCATGTGGGCATACACAGGTGGATACACCATCCACACATATAACACACTCCTAAACACACACACACACACACACACACTGGAAAATTGTGAAAATAAAAGCTTTTGGGAATTTTTATACAAGGAAGTAGAACAACAAAAATGTTAGCAATACCAACTTAATCCGAACCAAATAAAATTTACAAATTCTAGAGTTTACTTCCTGTGTAAGAATCTTGCAATCACCACCTCTTCTTCCCATCTATATAGATGAAAATGGCTTAAATTCTCAGCCCATGGAGCTAAAGGGTGGCTCCGCAGTTTAGACCACCAGCTGCTGTTGAAGAGAACCCCAGTTCCATTTGCAGGACCCACAACTGCCTGTAACTCCAATTCCAGGAAATCTGACGCCCACTTCTGATCTCCACGGGCAGCTTCACTCATGAAATGCACATACATCCACCCACACACAACCTGATCATAAAATAAATAAATATTAATTAAACATTCCCAGCCCAAAACTGGCAAGGCTCACCATTATAACACTGAAGTCAACATCAGAAAGAGCTAGCTCCACAATGTACAAGGAAAAAATGGAATTTTGAGGGAAAAAAAGCAGAAACTATGTATATATAAACACCTAGAGGAATGCCATCTTAAGTTACATACAGATACTAGACTATAGGTAATGCTCCCATCAGTACCTTGTGTTTAAGGCAGACTATAGAGGGTGTCTACAGAAAGAAGCCACCATCACTAACTGCAAGATTCTTCCAAGGGAAGTGAAGTCTAGAACAGGTGTAATGAGATTTTGATTACAAAGTTACCAGTGTGTTGCCTAATCTGCACTTCTAGTCTCTAAAGCCAAACATCTTTTTCCATCTCTTTTTAGGAGCTGGCAGACCACGGTCCTTCAGTCATGTGCGACCATACCAATTCATGTGAGTTCCCTGCAATTATTCTCACAGGAGGATATTTTGGAGACTGGCCCAAAGAGCTGATGTGTCCGATGAGCCACAAAAGCTCACACTTTACAGAAAATGTCTGTGGATTTACATTTTACATTCATCACCCTACTGTCACATCTTTTTCCTGAAAGCGTCGCAAATCAAAACACCTTCCTGTATCCGGGGGAGGCACTACTCATCATAATTCCCAAGACTCCACTTTGCCATGGGAGGGCTTCCTCACATTCAAGCCCATTCTGCCTCCTTCTCCTAAATCTTTCTGGATACACTTGCTGAGTCCTCTCGTACTCACACCCAAGGACCTACATGCTCCTAGTCTCCATCGAAATAAGGTTCCAAATTTCCCATCCAAGATTCAGACTTAGCCTCACTCCTTCCTGCCCTTGGCCCCATCCAGCCCGTGTCCACACTTAAACACACACCAGAAGTTTCTGCCACTACCACACTGGCTCCTGCAACTCTGTCTGGCTCTAGCCTAGTCTGGCTCCATTTCTACCAGAGAGTTGTCTTTTCCAATTCCATAATTCTCTCTTCAATCAGCCTGTAGATTATGGTTCAGCCACTACTGTCCAGGACTCAAGGATTTACTCACTCAACAGCCATTTCCTACCAGATTTTCATTTCATTTTAGAGATTTCAGTGGTAACAAAAATACAGTAAAACAACAAAGACCCAACATGTCAGCAAGGACTCGGGTATGAAGAGCTCATTTTAGGGTGCTCCTCCTAGATGTGGATGGCAGCTCATATTACATCACAACAGGGGACCACCTATGCGCCAGTCAGAAAGCTTCTCTCCATGCACACAGCAATAAAGTTTCCATCAGACTCAACTGCGTTCAAGATACTTAACATTTTTTTGCTTTTATCTACCCAAAGAGTTAATTAGTCTCTTTTGGAAGGCATCATATATAACAGCAGTAGGTTATTAGAAGAATTAAAAGATATCAATGAGGTATAATGTACACTCTGCTTTTGCAAACTCTAACATCTTGTTTATTTACCATATCTGCACATTACAGTTCCCAGAACTAATCACTATTTGCTCAGCAGACTCTAACATGAGATGACATCAGGTCTTTAACAGGCTGCACACTTAAGAATTAACTTCTGGACTTCCAACAAAATAAAAAAGCTTTGCTGTAAAATCCCTAGCAAGGCAGTCTGGAGGTTTCCTCCCCTGCCGCTGCTCCCTTTTGCTCTGTTGCTCTGTTTTCTCTTTGGTGTTCTTGCCATAGGCCACCAAAATGTGCCTGTTCTGGCTGCAGAGTCAGACCTGCCGCCCTGGAGGGCAGCAACTGCTAGGCTGGGCTACTGAGAAATGAGCCTGATTTAAAAATCCGCCCCAGTTCTGTCCTCTGGCTCTCTTCAAAGCCATTACCATCAACAATGAGTATCCCAGCCTGGTCTTTATAGTCTCTTAAAGCCATGCCAGAGCCTTAGCCTTCCACCCTAGCTTACCAATTACTCACTCTTGATTGAGAACTTTCACTTTTAACTGACTTTCAAACACAAATTAAAGTACTGGAAATTAATAGCTGGAGCCAGATGAAAAAGAATTTGCTTCAAATTCAGTTTTAGTCATTACAGATCAAGAAGTACTAAACATCAGACTTAGAGGTGTGGGGGGGGGGTTCTTTTCCATGGGCAAGTACAGCATATGTAAGAGATAATAGCTCAAACCCGAACTGTGTTGTGAACATACAAATGTGTGCACCTATTTCCTAAATAAATGTTTGCTAGCACGATACATGTACCAATGGCAAGGCCAACCAGGCACAGCAGAGTTAAATACCTGCTACTGTCAACCACAGCATAAATGTGTTAGAAGCCATGCTTTGTGCTGCCAAATTCTGAAGCCTCTGTCTTTCAAAAGCTATAAGCAGTGCATTCACAGAGGAGGCAGGTGGCATAAAGAGGTTGGTGAGGTTAGATGTTTCTGTGAATCCATTTTAGAAAGATCTGAGACTCCAGACAGCAGTGTGCATGGACTCAAATGTGCAAAACCGGGAACAAGTCATCCTGCACTGGGAAATCAAAGCCACGTACAGAACACCAACATCAGGACAGGGCTAGTTTTTAAATATATAGTTAGCCTTTTGACTTCTCTCTGTGGAAAAAGCTAGGATGCTAAGAACAACACTGAAGATTTATTGTCACACTCAAATTTCCCTGCTACCCAATTGTCTGTGGACTCTCAGAGAGGCTTTCCATTTAGCTCTTTGCGGGACTATCGGATGATCACCCACTGCAGCAAAGACTCTTCTCAGCAGTAGCCATGTTAACCAGCTAAACCTGAAGCAGATCCATGGGAAAACCAAGGAAGCACTATCATTATTAGGAACACTGATGGATGCCATCTTTAGCATGGTAAGACATGGAATCTTAGGCAGCAGTGAGAGCTGCTAGTAACAAAATGGAAGCGTATTCACTTTTTGCTTTCATCTACTCAAAGACTTAATTAGTCTCTTTTGGAAGGCATCATATATAACAGCAGTGGGTTATAGAAGAATTAAAAGATATCAATGAAGCATAATGTACACTTTGCGTTTTCACAACCAAATCCAAGGAAACAGTATTTGTCAACAGACTGGTGTACCCTAGTTTTATGGGACAGGCTGTCCCTGGCCCAAACATACCTACATACTAGTTGTCCATCTGAATAATGCAGATCATAGAACTAGAGTGGAGTGCTTTCCAATCTTCAGTCTAGGTCCAGGTACTGCAATGGACTTGTGGTGGTACGTTTGTATTTCTTTTCTGATGGTCTTATGTTTTTATTTGTAGAGAAAAAAATCAAGTACAATAACAATCTCATAGATGTACAGACAACTTTTTGGTTGCACCTCCCCACCCCTCACTTATTTCCTTCCCATTCCTGTCAGTACCTCTTCTTCCCTACAAATCTCTCCATCATATTCATGCCTTTTTGCTTCATGTTGTGTTGATGCGGGATTCCCCTCTGTATGCTGTGAATATCATTGGTTAATATAGAAACTGCTTTAGACCTATAGCAGAGCTATAGAGGAAGATAGCTAGGTGGGGAAAACTAAACTGAATGCTGGGAGAAAGGAGGCAAAGTCAGAGAGAAGCCAAGTAGCTCTGCCAGGGCCGGACACTAGAACTTTAGCTGGTGAGCCACAGCCATGTGGTGATACACAGATTAATAGAAATGGATTAAATTAAGATGGAAGAGTTAGCAAATAAGAAGCTAGAGCTAATGGGCCAAGCAGTGATTTAAATAATATAGTTTCTGTGTGATTATTTCAGGGCTGAGCAGCCAGGAACTAACAAGGGGCCTCCCTCCACCATTGTGTTATACAGATTTAACTTGGGACATCTTGTGACCAACTCTCCCTTGGCAAAAAGAATTTAACTCCCTGGTTGATATTTCTCCAAGAGGCAGAACTCTAATATGATAAGACCTCAAAGCAGAGGAATCTGCTTTTCCTCTCTACACTCCACCTCACACAGAGACAGACTATGCCTTTTTTTTGTTTTAAATTTAAAATTCTTATGATCTTTATTCAGTAGATTTCCTTCTTTTTTCTCATTTTTTTTATTAAAGATTTCCATCTCCTCCCCTCCTCCTCCCCCTTCCCTCCCCTCCCTTCCACCCATACCCCCATTCCACCCCTCTCCAAGACAAAGAGCCATCAGGGTTCCCTTCACTATGTTATGTTCAAGGTCCTCCCAGCTCCCCCTAAGTCCATGAAGGTGAGCAACCAAACTGACAAGGCTCATAGTGAGCCCGTCCATGCTGTAGAGTTCATGCTCATTGACTATGCCTTTTATACAGACCTCACCACTCCCTTTAGTGAACAGAAATGGAGAAGGGGAGGAATGGGAAGTGGATACAGATACAAAGTCATGTAAGTCAGTCAGCTCATGAGAAATAAACTTAAAAGCACTGTGGTCAGTGATAATCACCAGGCTTTTAAGTGAATGTCAAATGTTGAAAGGTTAGACAGTCAAGCTCAAGTTTCTGGAGAAACTGCATAATTCACTTTTCCTTAAAAAAGTACTCAGAGTGTGATTATCCAAAGGGTTTATAAAACATAATATTCCGTTGTGTAAATATACCACATTTTCCTTTTCCACCAATTAACTGATGAAGATCTAGGGAATTTTCATTTTCTGACTTTTGTGAGTAGGGTCATAATGAGCATGGACAAGCACGTTACTCCATAGCAAGATTTACAGTCCTCTGGGAATCCAAGAATGATACAGCTGGATCATGTGGCAGATGAGTTCTTTAGCTTTTTGTGGACCCTTCACAGTGATTTCCATAGTGGCTGCACGAGTTCACATTCCCAAGTAGTGGGTAAGTGTCCCCTTTCTCCTCTGCACACCAGCATTTGCTATCATGTGGTCTGACAGCAGCATAGGCAAAACCTGTGAGATCCAAGTCAGACCAAATTCCAACATGGAGATGGGAATTGGGCATATAAACCCACCTCTAGCCGTGGGCAGCTGGAAATGAAGGGTCAGTTTTCTCTAAAAGTGTAGCTCCTTTTTGTAAACCAAAAAGGCTCTCATCAAAGACCTCACATCCAAGAATGTACACACTGGACTAGAAGGTTTGTTTTTGTTTGTTTGTTTGTTTGCCTGCTTGCTTTTAGGACACAAAGTTGGGTGGGTAGGTAAAATATGATTTTTTAAAAATAGTTTCAGTGTACCCTTTAAAATTCAACATCCCACTACTCTCCAAGGACAAATGCTCTCCTGGTCTCTTTCCTTCACACATTTAAATCTGCAGTTTGCTACAGCTGACGAACTATACTGTCAGGAAGTAAAGCTCAGGCCCGAAAAAGAAAGGAATGGTGGTATCTGCTGGCTGACAGCTGGAAGGGCGACAGTATAAAATACTTTTCTTACCAGGCAGAGCCATGCTACCTATGCCAGCCATGTCTCGGCACACTGTCATTTCCTGTGTCTACAAAATAAAGGCACTGTGAGGAAGGAACTAGGAGGTAAGTGAGACCTCTCTGCAAACGATCTATGTGCTCCTTCAGGATGCTCTACAGAATGGGGTAAGCAAAGGAAGGTCCATCAAGCTCATGCTGACTTACTGCAACTCAACCAGGAATAATGATTCTGCAACTAAATGGTAAGAAAGTCAAGACAATACTAATTTGGAAGGAATGAAGACAAGAACTGGGTCTGTTTGGGTAAACTAAGATATGTGGCCACTCACCCTCTTAATTAATTAATTAATTAATTAGTTAATTAATTCCTAAAGAATGCAATAAACATCTCAGATCACTGTGCTTACTGGCTTCAAGGCACACCCGACAGCTTTTCAGGCTTTGTCCTTTCCTATACCTCCAACAGGAAGAACCATAAAATGGGTGTTACGTCTTCAGCAGGCTTATGCTTTTTGTTTGGAATACAAAGCTCGGGTACTAGAAGTATTGCCCAAAGTCTCTGAATTTTTTTTCATTTATAAATATCACATCCCCCTATTCCTCTGCCCAACAACCTTCACTCCCTATTGCTATAAGACTAGCCAAGTTTCCTTTGCATAAAACAATTTCATGTTTGTTAAATATTACATCCTGATGTGGGATTACCCTCTGTATGCTGTGAATATGTTTTATTAGCATTGGTTAATAAAGAAGCTGCTTTGGCCAACGACTTAGCAGAGTAAAGTCAGGCGCAAAATCCAATCATAGATAGATAGAGAGAGTAGGAAGAGTCAAGCAGACATAAGTCAGTTGCCGAGGAAACAAGACATGGAGAAAATGAGGAATGCCATGTGGCAATACATAGACTAACAGATATGGATTAATTTCAGATGTAAGACTTAGCTAGAAATATGCCTGATCTAGTGGCCAAACAATGTTGTACTTAATATAGTTTTTGTGTGATTATTCGGGTCTTGGCGGCCAGAAAACTAAAGTGCAGTCTCCACTTACAACAGGCCCTCTTCTAACAACATCACACTTAAAAAGAGCAAGATCTTACTGACCATTTTTCTCTATGGGAACTGGATCTTGAACAAAATGTCACAAAAGCAGAAAACATTCAAAGGGTTTTCTTGAAGTTTCTGTCGTATATAGCAGAGCTTCCCTGATTCTCATGTTTTCTAGGCATAAAGATCAGGTTTTATTGTTTGCTTGCATTATGTATATGGATCTTATCTATGTGTTTGTATAGCACATATAGGTGGGTGCTTGTGGAGGCCAGAAGAGGGCATCAGATAGCCCAGAATTGGAGTGACACTTCAACAGTTCTGTATCTCCTGATGGGTGCTGAGACAGGAACTCGGGTCCTCTAAAGGAGTAGCAATACTCAGAACTGCTAGCCATCTCTTTAATGCTTAGGTCTCAGAATTAGGCTTGCCTCTTTAAGTTCAGAGAATTGCTTGGAATCCCTTCAAGCTACTCCCTCATTATTCCCAAGGCAGCATACCCAGACTTGGTTGTTAAGGCTCACAGCCAAAGCACCTGCCTTTCTCATAAATCCAGACTTGTCTGATCCTACAGTCTGTGCCTCATCCAGTTCCTGAAAGTATGCACACTGAGATGCTTTGGAGGAAAACACAGGAAAGAGAGTACTACCTGCTTAGCTGTAAGTTGCCACTAAGACCCTGTCTTTGCCTCAGGCTCTGCTGGCTGTGATTCCCCAATAGGCTGACCATTGGAAATACTTTCTTCTTTCTCCAGTCTCATTTAATTCACACTCTACTTCAGCCAGATTCTTGGCAACTATCAATAGCTCTGAGACAAGCTGCAATCCCATGAATCCTTTCGCAGCCTCTATACTGGCTGGGAAGTCAAGTCCCCATTACCAGAATTTCTCACTATATCATACACACTTTACTAACTTCAGTTTCCTGGAGTTGGAATGAGTGGACATAGGATCAGATCCTCAATGAGCTGTTTATGAGACATTAAGTGGCACATCTGCTGTTACAGAGAGTCATGTAGAAGTCATGTCTTCATAAGACAACACTTTTTCCAAGGGCACTGCTTTTAGAACAGTTGCCTAAGCTGGCTCCAGCTGCCCCATTTGTCTCTGCCTAACTTCTGGATGCCCTCATATTAATTTATATATAGGGAAGGGAGATGGAACTAAAAGATGAAGCAAACAGGGAAAAATTGAAAACTAACAGCAAAGGAACAGGAAATGTAGGCCACAGCTAGACCCAAAGTTTAAGTAGTTAGTCACTACTATTTGAGTCAGATTCAGTCTTCAAAAGTAAAAGAGCAATAAATGAGCTCATCAGATATTCTGGCACACAGAATCTGAGAATTGGTTTTGTACCAGTTTTCTATTTCTGCATGTGATGACATCAACAAGCCAAGGGGAAGCAAACTGGAAGAGAATGATCCCAATGTTACTTTAAACTATCACAAAAAGTTATAACTCTATGGGCAACTTAGGGGAGCTGAGTTTTTAAATGTATACACTGTAGAGTGGAAATCATTAGCTCTCAGTCTGCTGAACTCTGGTAACATGGATCTGAATCCTGAGGACCAGAGGACTGCACCAAAGTAACAAGTGCAATTAATAAAAATAGTATGTCCATAACTAGACACCAAGTCCTCCGACTCTCTTTTTTTCATCACATTGCAACGTGTTGGACTACTCGTGTTGTTGGACTGAAGGACATTACACTATAACTTTCATCTTAAAGACAAACCCTTAAAGAGCACCTCCCACCCCACTGTGGATCTGACCCTTTTTTCTATACTTCTAAGATACTTCTTCCTAAAAAAAAAGGGTGCATATTCCAGTCTCTTGGGCTCTTGAGTATCTTTGGTAGAACTAAGTTTGAGAACCACCTTAATGGTTTAATTAGTGGCTTAATTAGTGCCCACCTCCTTCAGTACGAAATGGTGTTGCCACCCACAGAGGAAGGTTAACCACCTTGATTCAGTTGAGAGCATCTTGGCTCAGGTAGGTGTGAATTCCTTCAGTTGAATGAAGGTTCTTCTTCCTAACCCAGCAATCTTGACGTTCTCTTCATGCTGTTGTGCTGTGAGGGGCAGGAACTCAGTTCAAACAGTAACTAATGTGCAGTTGGTAGTTTAAGGAATAATTGCTTTTAGGAAGTCTGAAGAATTTAGTTACAGCCAAGATAAGGCCAGCTCTATTTTCTGCAAAACAGCAACAAAAAACTACAAGTAAGAAAATATATGGATCATAAATCTAATACAACAATCAAAAGTTCAACTGTGCCAACATCTACTCAGTGCCTAGTGTTGACATTAGGGACACAGCAATGATTGGATTCCTCCTGAAGAAACCCAAAATCAAGAGGAGAAACAGAAGTAAAGGGAGCTAACAACTATAGTTTTAAGTAAAATACCCTCCATCACACTTCTCTAATCAGAGAGGAGGCTTGGCTCACCCCGTGCACCTTATCATTTGCCTTCTCTGCTCAGGCTCTTCAACAATGACACTAAAAATGAAGCAGACCAAGATTTGGCAAAAAGGACAAGAGAAAAAAAATAAAGGTCTTGAAAATTCCATCTCCCAGATAATCATATCTTCTGGAATCAACTGTTTTATCACAGCAGTAATGTTTCCAATTCAGAACTATGAAATATCAAAAAATTAACCATTTCCTATTTTTTGAAGCTTTGTCCTAGATTCCATTTAGTGAAACTGTGAGTAGTATAAAGTGCCTAACTCAACAAATATGTAAGTCCTAAACACCCCCAGAGAGGCCCCATCCCCCAGAGTCACAGCACAGGCAGTGGTAGCAAAGCATTGGGGGTAGTGTTCCCCTCTCAGAACCAACTCCAGAGCTGTGTAATTAGCTACAATTGCTGAATTGTAGCAGCCCAGGGAGAGCGGACTGAGAAGTATTTGTTTATTCACAATGAACGATAATGTAAAATACTTCATTGCTTTCAGATGCTGCAGCTCCTGCAAGAAGAAAGGTCAATCAATTACTAATTTAGGGTGGAAGAAAATAAATTCAGAAATTACATTTTTCAAAGAGACAAGGTTGAAAACTCTACTTCAAATGAAACTGTGGACAACCAAATGACCCACATCCCAAGCTCTCAAACAGAACACTGACAAAACATTTTAAATATATTTAGGGAACTGTAAGGAGCAAGAACTCCCAATGATTAAACTCATATTCATTTTTCATGTTAATAGCTTTCTGATACTATGGTAATAGTTAATACAGGCAGGAGCTGAAGGCGTGAAGTGGTGGCGAAACACTGTGATTTCTATTATTAAACAAGATAAATACACAATGTTCTTTGTACTCATTTTTCTGACATTTAATCCATGACAGCCAATCATTTCAGATACCGCTCAACTTGTCCTTCGGCCCACATTTAACGCATCGCTCTCAGCAGGCCTGGCAAATGAGCCCTTCTTCAGATCTGCTCTATCTTGAACAGGGTTGGAGGCACACTGGGCACCTGCTCAGCCTCTTTCTCTGGAACTCTAGTAACAAGCACCAAATTGATACTCTTTCCTCGGGTGGGTCCAATCTTTTCCAGTAAGGCTGGTAGCTTTGCCTTAAACTAACCATCACATTCACTACTATACGTTATGTAATAATGATGCTAGTGTGCTTACGCGTAGGGATATGGAGCTTTTAAAATCTTTACACACAAGAATTTGAGTATCAATACTATCCAGAGAAGATACTTTTCAATATTGGTCCAAGTTACAGGATTAGAGCTTGTTAAATGCCTAGAAATGCTACCTGTGCTTTCTAAAAGCTCTTATCTTGAAAATCAGCATCTGAAAATGTAACTACACTAGAAGATAGAGCCTTTATAGAACTAATTCATTCAAAGGAAGGCACTAGAGTGAATCATGTAAGAAGAGGGAAGGACAGTGGTATATACAGAGGGGAAATACATGAGGACACCTAAAGAAGGTGCCATCCTCAAGCCAAGGAGGAGAAGGAGGATGCATATAAAATCAGCTCTGCTGACCCTATGGTCTCAGCCTTCTAGTGCCCCACATGCCTCCAGTATGTTGGAACTGTTGTGGCAGCCTAAGCAGATTAAGACACGTATATACCAACTCTTGCCTTTTCTGTAAGAATGCCCAGCCTTCAGATAGTGCAAATTCAATAATTTCACCAAAATTCTCCCCACCTTGCTGGCAATATTCTAGAAGCTGAACATCTCATAAGATATCATTTGACTTCATCTTAAACTGACTTCAATAATGTCTGGTATTAGAGTCACCATGTAATAGTGAGTGGCAAGTTATCTTCTTAAGAACTTTCTTCTGCTACCCAACAACCACAAAAGAGCGTAGCATTTCAGAAAGCTTGCATATAAATAAAGCCTCCTTCCCTTCAAAAGGAAATATATCACTGCATGTGTTCATAGTAACTGGAAAGTTACCTGAGGAATCGGTTGGGGTGGTGAGCATGGGGGACCATTAGTGAAAAACTGGGGCATGGTGATTTCATGAGATTTGTTTGTTTGTTTTTGAGACAGGGTCTCATTTGAAATCCAGGCTGGCCTGAAACTCACTACATAGCCTAGGATGGTCTCAAACTCTCTATAATACAGTTGCCTCAGTTCTGGAACTATAGACACAAGCCACCATTCCTGACTCATGATTTTAACTAGGTGAGTTTTCCGCTACCGGCAGAACTTAAGGGCTGCTAATTACTGTTCAGGCATGGCCTCACAGTGGCTGTGATATTCTAAGGATTCTATTCTGATCATTAGATTTCTCAGCCCTACACTCTAGGCAACTACTCAATTAGGGATAATCTGCAAGTTGAAACCTATTTACCATTCTTGTGTAGAATATATTTAAATAAAAATTTCAAATTCCAGATCATTCTATTAAGAGCCTCTGGTTCTTGACTGCTTTAGCTGAGGAGATAATTAGTGAGATCAAGCCAACCATGCACCTCAGGAGCTATCACTTCAGGATTACTGCTTGAGCTTTGGAGTAGATTAATTGATGATCTTCTGACCCAAAGAAAAGAACAAATCTGAAGGAGCCAATCCAGAGGCTCGGGAAGCCATGTTCCCTTAGGGCCTCATTTACCCCGAAGATCAGGCTTCCTTTTTTCCCACATATCCCCTGAATCTTTTGCTCATGACTTTTCACGATTCTATTCGACTAGACCCCAGAACAGAGGCAGTGCTCCCATTTCCAGTTCACTTTTAATCATAGAAAACAGCTGGCACAATATCAAAGGACCACGTGCGAGTTCCTGTGATCCCACTGGGAGCAGAGGGCTCACCAAGTAGAGCAGAGTGGGAGTTCTATAACGATGCAAAGAAGCAACAAGAAAATGGAGGCAGGAGCCAATGACAATGTGCATCTTCCAGCTGGCAGGATATGGCTGCAAAGCAAAAAATTACATTCTAATTTAAGGAGGCTATGACTTCCCCTAGGATTAGCCGGAGTCACACTGTTGACCTCTGCCGTTTCTATAGTTGGAAACTGGTTTTATTATTTGAGAGGGTAGAAAACAAAGGTAATGAAAGGGAGGGAGGGAAAACAACCAAGTTCCCCACTCTGGCTGACCTTCTTCCCCCAGAAGGACAGCCCAAGCAGCTAGTCATTTACAGAGTGTGTTCTGGGGAGAAGAGCAATTATTCCTTCCACGGGCCAAAACGAGCATTTGTTTAAAAGGGTCAAAAGGAAAGAGTTTTGTCTAAGCTATAAGGAAGCTTATAATAGTTATTTTCCATTACTTTCTCCCTTGATAGTTTTCTTTTGACATTTTAGACTGCAGGGACACCTTGAATTAGCTCTAGGGGAAAGGAGAGAAAAATGAAAATAATAAGACATGTCTCCATACACACTATATCTGAAATTTCATTTACCAAACATATGAACTCATACAGGCAATATAGAAAAGGGGATATGGGAAAGTGAAAAAAGGAGTCCACCCAGCAAACACAACAAAAGGGCCATCCCAACACAAGGATGGGAGGGTGTGGGAGGTAGATTTGCAGGCCTGGATCTAATGATGAAGGACGTCTATCATAAGGGGACCCTACTAACACCCTCACCCCCAGTGTAGGTGGCCTCCACATGGCAAACCACAGTATTTTTAGAGCTTGGAGAAAACAAAAGGAATGAGAACATGCTAAAGATCCCCAATATGTCCAAATGTCTAATCTGTGAAGCATGCCAAGCAGGGTGCAGTATGGAGCCCAAGTGACAGACAAGGATTCCAGTCCCACCAGGGTGCAGCTACAGCAGTCTCTCTGGCCTTGCTGCACATCATTTATGAAGTTTAGAGTGGACAAGCAGTAGCATCACCATGGCTAAGACTTCACTCCAAAAACATGGAAACTAAACTCTAGGAATTTTACTTTGTGAAAGTCAATCCGCCTCAGTATACACCGTGTACCTCATAAAATATAGTTTACCTGTCATTATTTTTTACTGCATCTATAACAAGATTGTTGGAAATATTTGTTTTTAATTTGAACCATTACTTAAGACATGCCCATTCTGTGTGCTTTCTGTAAAGTTCTTTTGGTTCTCAAAATATCTACATAAATAACTAAGAATAATGTCCCCACTTTACAGATGGGCAATCTCAGCTGAGATAGCGAGGGAATCCTATCAGGCGCAAAGCTAGTTATCATAACCTGAATCCTGGCATGGTCATCTCCGTAGGAAACTGGGACCTTGACGGTCTATTACCAAAAGAAAGTCAATCTATCACAACTTTGAACCAACAACACAAGCAGAGGCATTTCCTTGATCATCCCTCTTGCAGAGCCTTCTTCCAGCTAAACAGTATCTCTTACAGGTTCTATAGTAAACATTATGCCAAAAGACACCAAGATCCCTAATTTCAAAAATATTAAACCTAGTCAGAAGAGATGTAAATGAAAATTGAAAGCAACTATGCAACAATTAAATTAGCAAAGAGCAATATATAACAGATGCACTTAACCAGCAAAGGATGTGTTTGTAGATGCCCATGGATGCCTGAAACCAAGGACAGTACCTAATCCAGTGTACCCTTTTTTCCTAACCACATACAACCATGATAAAGCTTAGTAAAGTACAGTGAGAGATTAATAATGACAATAAATAGGACAGAGATAGAAATATGCTTAATAAATAAGAGTTCATTACACTTCTCAGAATGGGGTACAACTTAGAACTTAGAACCTTTCCAACTGTGGTTGACGGGGTAATTGAGACTGCAGAAAGTGAGGCCCTGGACATGGGACCACCCTGCGAATGAGTGGTAGGCACAGGCACCTAGAGTGTACTGTTACAGCTGAAACCTCCACGTGTGGGTGGCTGGTCAGGAACAAGTTCTGCTGAGTCCAACACAGCTCAACTTGGCTCTGGTCACTGAGCAAATGACATACACAAAAGGCTGTGGGGGAAAGAACAAATTGGTTTAATAACACAGACTGGATCAAGTTAATGTGCCTTCTCAGGCTACATCAGTACGAGCGCCAATTATATAACGAAGATGTAGAAATAATGAAATTACATAGAGACGAATGCATTTGACAGTCAGCAAAAATGGAAGCAAATGCACTAATAAAGTTAACCTAAGTAACCTGGGTCAATGCTGAACTACAGCCAAGAGTCCACAAACATAAAGTGGGTTGATATCATATACAGTCCAGTCCCGCAACATCCAAAAGGCTTAGTTCCAGCAGCACTCAGCCTCCCACAGCATGGAGGTAGGAGTATGGGCACCAGTTCTCAGAGACCGCTCTGTTGCTGCCTCATCCCACTCATTTGGAAATATTCTTTCCTCACTCTCATTGTCTGTTTAACTTTTACAAGGTCCTCAAGATTTTGCCCAGTATTAAATCTTTCAGAAAGCTTTCCCTACCATTTCCAAGCAAAACCAACCAGGAGCTCGCAAGGAGCCACTTCCTGCTTGGCAAAAGTTCCTTCTGCTTCCAGCAGTAATCTGTGGGCATGCCCCAACTCCAAGTCTCCCTTTTCAACAAAGAGCTCGTGGTAGCCTATAAAATTCCTGACTTACTTGTTTTCGTAGATCTACTATGTAACACTTTGCCTAGAATACAGTAGAAACTCCATAAATACTTGCTGGATAGAAAATTAATCAAAATTCATAGAAGATATATCAACTGCCAACATTAGTATGTATAGAACTGGTACAATGCTTATCAATACAGAGCAGATACTACACAAATATTCACAGATATGATAGTATTGTTGTTATAATTCCAAATCTGCATGAAGCTGTAAGGAAATGCTCATTTTAACAAAACCAGCAATAGTCTAGTCAATGCTTATATATTTGTTTTTTCAGTCTACCCTTTCTCTCTAGAGTTGGGAGAGTTAAACCACACATTATCATAGTCAATTTTAACCAACAACCCGGTGACGTGAATGCTAGGAAACTGGCAATCTAGCTAACCTTCCATTCCAATACAGTTCCTCTGCTTAGTGCTCTAGCTAACCTTCCATTCCAATACAGTTCCTCTGCTTAGTGCTCTAGCTAACCTTCCATTCCAATACAGTTCCTCTGCTTAGTGCTCTAGCTAACCTTCCATTCCAATACAGTTCCTCCGGTTAGTGCTCTAGCTAACCTTCCATTCCAATACAGTTCCTCCGGTTAGTGCTCTAGCTAACCTTCCATTCCAATACAGTTCCTCTGCTTACTGCTCTAGCTAACCTTCCATTCCAATACAGTTCCTCCGGTTAGTGCTCTAGCTAACCTTCCATTCCAATACAGTTCCTCTGCTTAGTGCTCTAGCTAACCTTCCATTCCAATACAGTTCCTCTGCTTAGTGCTCTAGCTAACCTTCCATTCCAATACAGTTCCTCCGCTTAGTGCTCTAGCTAACCTTCCATTCCAATACAGTTCCTCTGCTTAGTGCTCTAGCTAACCTTTCATTCCAATACAGTTCCTCTGGTTAGTGCTTAATTTGGGGACGTTAGAAGAATAATACTAACCACATGACAGCTGGTGAGTACAGAGGCCATGGTCATTAAAAAGACAGTGAAACAAAATAAAATTATGATGGGGACAAAACTTACGACTCAACTATCAAACACGGAATGACTGAGAAAAGACAGATGTGTATGAAACAAAACAGAAGCTAGAAGTTCTAAGAGTTGAGAAACAATCACTTACCTAGGATGGGACAGTGGATACACAACAATTAGTTGCTGGCAAGAGACACAACTTCTCTGCAATGTGCTATTGATCACAGCACCAATGAAAGAGACTGTGCACATGGGGACTGAGAGAGGTGTGAAGCCCAGGAAACTGGGCTCAAGCAAAGCCATTCTGTGGGCTAGTTACCTGCTCATAATCACTACTCAGTGAAATCATACAAATGTTTTGAAAGCTAACCAAATTACATTTTATATACTTAATCATATAAAAAAATTGTAAAGAAAATGAGTTCATTTGAGTTTGTGGCTCTGTTCCAAATCTGTGATGGGCTCTAGCGAGCAGAGCCTTGAGACAGCACAGGACATTACATGGTAAGAAAAAAGAAGGCCTGGGTAATTGTCTATTCCTCTGGATTCTGGTTTAAGTTCATTCTTACCCAAGCCAATCCCTAGCACCCTCCTCTCCCTCTCTTCCCTCCCTCCCTCCCTCCCTCCCTCCCTCCCTAATTGTCTCCCTGGAAAGCAACCAGTATTTAATCACAAAAACTCTACCCTGAGAACTCCATCTAATGCTAACAACTTCCCAAAGGCTCCACCTCTAAATACCATTACCATGAGGTTCTAAGTCTCCTGTCTCTCTGAATGGGAATGCAATTTAAGCATTAATTTTGGAAAAGGCAAACCATATTCAAAGCACAGCAAGGACACACCCCAGGAAGTAGAAACACATGTATGTATTCACCCACACAAATTTGTGTATACAAATGTTCACAGCAGCACCATACCTAAAAATCCTAAGCTGGAAGAAATCTAAAGAGCCATTAGCAGATGCATGCCTAAGCAAATTATCAAACATCTACACTATGAAATAATACTGAGAAAATATAAAGGACAAAATATTAATACACATAGCAAGTGAATCCCCAAAATGCTTTGTGAAAGAAGTAAGCAAACACCAAATCTATTCATACAAAACTCAACAAAAGGCACAAAATAAGGACAAAAACCAAACCAATGATTGCTAGGAGTGAGGTTGGGGAAGGAGATAACTCCAGGGCATGTTTCAGGATGTGAGAGCTTTCTCTCTTCTATGTCAAGATATAAATTATAAATACTATAAATATTATGTATCTACTTAAGAAAATTCATCAGACTGAACATTTGAAATGGATTCTTAAGTTTATGTAAATAACTTAATCAAAATAACATAATATCTGAATGCTAAAGAAAAAGATGAAAGCCTATTACTGTAATGGTTTAGGTAAAAGTTGCTCAGTTTCCCGAGGAGTGGGCCACGAGGGGCAGCTGACCCCACCACCTGAGGCTTCTTTGGGTCCAGAAGGGTGGGGTGGGAGGCAGTGGGTAAGAGCGAGAGAGGGGGCAGAGGAGAGGATAAGAGGGGAAGCCACCTCTTCCAAAGAGGGTGGGGACAGATAGAAAGCTGGTAGGCTAGAAGTGAAAGAAAAATTTGCTAGCCTGGAAGGAAGAGGGGAGTAGGTGGGGCTTGTCTATTAAAGGGACAAGACAAGTCAGTAGCAGGTCATAACAATTATAATGTACAAAACTCTCACCATCTATTTACTAAGATATTAGATGCAAAGTCCTTCTATGCAGTAGCAATGAATTATCTTTACAAATCAAATTTAAAAGAGATAAGTAACTGGCAAACCTACTACAGATTCATATATCTGCACAGGGAAGAACGGCAAAACCCTACACAGAGGTCCTGGCTTCATGAATGAAGAGAGAGAATAAGAAGCCATTTTATGCTAGAAAAACTAACTGAATTTCTCAATGGACAGAGACAAAGGAGAATCAAAAGACCTTCAAATATCATAATACCTATATGGACATTTTACCTGCATGGTACAGTAGAAGAAACTAGATCCCATGGTAAGATGCACTGGGTGAGCTAGCCAAGGCAGTGCTGGGGAGCTAGCTCATCCAGGTAGGATTAGGGAAAGCTAGCCAGCTGGCCAGCCCAGCTTCTACCCAGACCCAGAACCAGCTCTATGAGTTGGCCCACCCCAGCATCCACTGAATCTACGAACTGCTAGAGCATGTGAAGAGGACGAACCTACAGATCCAAAACGGCAGGATCTCATTACACAGGACAACAAGATAGCCAAGAGGAGCCCCAGTGACAATCCATTAAGGTGGTATAGCAGAAACCAGAGGCCTCGAGGCAGACCAAGGACTCAAGGCAACGAACTCTTAAAAGTGAAGATGAATAGAGTAAAAGGTGAGCTGTGTGACTGTGCGCCTGAATGGACCACACTACAGCTTCGATGACAAAATTCTTCTTCTCTTTTTCTGTCTTTTTGTTTGGTTTTGTTTGGTTTGGTTTTGTCTTTGGTTTTTCTTTTAAATTGGATTTGTTTTGAGGGGTTGCAAGGGCTGAAGGCAGATGTGAGGGGACAGGGAGGTAAGTGGAATCCAAAAGCATAATATGAAACCTACAAGGAATCAATAAGAGTAAAAAGAAGATTATCATAATACCATTGAAACGTCAAATGTCAACTTCACTTGCCAGCATCTGCTGACTGTCCCATTTTAAGCTGAAATATACCCACCCACCCCCAACTCCCACACCCAGAACTTCCTAATATTCTTCCCTGCTTTATTTTAAATTATGTCACTTAGGATCTGAAGATACCAGATATCATAATTTACTCATTTAGTTATTAGTTTCCTCTAAGTACCAGACTAAGTTCTAAAAGGCAGTGTGCCCTGACTTACTCACTGCTTGATACCCAGTACCTAGAAAAGTACCGAGTATGCAAGGTCAGTAATACTTAACAAATGAAAACACTATATGAAGTCAGTCTCTGGGAAAGCATGTGTGCATGTGTGTGTGTTTGAAAAGATCAAGAAGAATTTTGTGTTCATACTAGGTTACACCAGATATGAGATATTCATAGCTAAAGAAGGCCCAGAGGCTACAACAGAAATCAGAATTGTTGATCTTTTAATGGATTAGAACTAAAGCTTGCAAAGACACAAGATCCTAAAGACGGGCCTCCATTTCGACAAGTCTACAACTAAACTCTAAATGTGCCATTAAACCCAACCAACAAAAGTCCATACTTCTCCAGTGTTGAACTTACGCAGCTTTATATAAATGTCTTTGTATACTGCCAAGTACAATTACAGAGCAAATAATTCTGGCTATAAATTCAGATATATGGAAACATTCAGTTAGTTCCATAGTAGACATTCATTTTCCTGCATCCTTAAGCACTGATAGCATTGTGAGAATTCTGGGTCCTTCCTTTATACGAAACCTGCCACAGAGCACTGCACCAGGGAAAGAATGGCAGATTGACGGAAGAAAGCCTGAGGCGGATCCTCCACAAATGGATGTAGGCACTTTCTTCCTTGAAGCTTGAGTTTGGGGTGGGGGGAGTCACTTTTGTTCAAGGGAAGGTTTGGAACAGAGCCTGAAGGACAGAGGTAAACAAAGGGTGGGAGTTTAATGCTAGAACATGAGAAACACATTTGTCTGAGGACATAGCTGACTACAACTCCTACTTTTGATGAAGAACAGTATCCCACAGACAGCATCCTCAAAGAAAGCTGCTTCTTTGGGGAGAGAACAGACCCTGGAAAATGCTCTAGCCTTGCCCAGCCCCTGCCAACATGGAATACAGAGAGCCAGTCTGCTCATTTGGTATTCATGGAATCTGACCACTTGGCACATGCCCACAGGGAGCTCAATTGCTGTAAACAGAGCCGTGCAGAAGGGAGGCTGATGATTCTAGGAATTAAAAAAAAAAAAAAATCACAGTAAGTCACCAACTGAAGGGACTTTGCAAACGTCTAGCCCAAACACTCATTTTCCAGCAGAGGCTCAGAGCCCGTGTCAGCAGTTGGAGACAGAGTGACAAAGATACCCCCCCCCCAGACCCCTGTGTGGGCTAGACACCAAGATCTGCCATCTGACCACCTGGGGTTGAATACAGCTTGCCAACAATTAACACATTAACACATGGGTTTTGGGCAAGTTTCCTTCTCTAAGTGCTCCATCACCAGTGAGATGGGAATGGCACAGGAGTGTCAAATAGAAGGGTAACAGGAGACACTGCAGTGCACTTTAGTGTAATACCTGGCATGAGGCTGCAGAGCAACAACAGTTGTGGCTCCCATGACTGCCAGTGGTTATTAAAGACTGGTTCTTACTAACTCTGTCCTTGGACACAGGGTCACTGTTTCAGACTAAACTCAACTTCCTCAGTCTGTCTGTCTAGATAGCTTCTTTGAGAATTCTGGACCCTGCTACCCAATGCCACTAGGCAGAGTGCACCACCAGCTGACTTGCAGCTGGGAAGGGCTGGGTGGGGACCCTCAGTACCACCCACCCACCCACTCATGATGATAAGAAGTTATCTCCATGCTAAGCCCAGAAGCCATTAACAAAGTACCATCAATGCAAAGCAAACAGCAAAAAAAGAAGTCTTTCTGTGTGTGAAGTACCATTGCAGCTAAGTGCCATCTTTTTACAGATATCCAACTTTTGTGATTCACTTCAAATAATTATGTATGAACATGAACAGTCAAAGTCTAGTTGCCTTCATTTTGCATCTACAATAGGGACCCTCTATATTCTAATAGTTGACATAAACAACATGGAATATATAAATCATATAATTGAATATATAAATCATAAAATCCACCAAAAATGAAAGCTTCATTTGCTAACAATCATCATTTGTCACCGTTTGATCTCTGTTGCTGTGATAAACACCACAACCAAAGCCAATTTAGGAATGAGAGAGGGTTTATTTCATCTTATATGCCCAGGTTACAACCATCACTGAGGGACTTCAAGGCAGGAACTCAAGCAGAAACTGAAAGAGAATCCACAGAGGAATACCGCTTACTGGATCACATCCTGGATCAGGGTTAGCTAAATTTCCCAGACTTAGGTACTACCCAAAGTGGCCCAGCCCTCCCACACAACTAGCAATCAAGAGAATGTCCCACAGACATGGCCACCGGCCATCCCAAAGAAGATAATTCTTCAGTTAAACGCCACTCCCCCCAGGTGATTCAAGTTGCCAACCAAGATGAGCCATCACATCAGCTGACAGAGTTAAGAACTTTCTTCAGTGAGGACAGACGCAGATCCCTTAATGATAAAGGGTGAGCTCCCAGTGGGCAGCTTATGTACTCAGATGATACAAAAGCCATGGACAGAAGAAGAGAAGTACCAGAATTTCAGGCCCATGGCCCGGAAGGAGCTGGTTGGCTGACACCACACTGCATAGATAAGAAGCCTGTTGCTCAGCAGCAAATGATAATAGCAGGGCAGGAGGAGCCAATCAATACAGTGCTGGGTTTAATTCTGAATAAGCAAAGGTAAAATGATAATTTACTCTGTAATCCCAATTGCAGAATATTCTCCCTCATGAGATAACCTTTATCTCTACCACTAAGCCAAACAAACATTTACTGTGGATTTTTCTCAAAATGACCAGAGTGAGCACTTACCTGGTGGAAGGTTAAATGAAAACAAGATGTGAAAATGACAGACATGAGCAGATCAGAAATCCAGGCGGGGCTTATAGGAAACCTTCCCTTTCACAGGCCAGCTAATGAAACAAAAGAAAGCTACACCCTGTTACTACAAAAATGTCCTGTTAAAAAGGGTGGTGTTATCCTTTGTCGAACACAGTGGGTTGATGATGATGATGTTTTCTACAATTAACAGTAACCAAAATGTGTCTTTGTCTATAATATTAATAGCCAGCATTTACCAAGTGTAAATGGCCTTGTGTTAAGTAATTTATATTCATTAAATCCTGGCCACATCCTTGAGAGAGGTAAGGTAATAATTTCTACTTTATAGTTGAGGGAACAAAGCCTCAGAAAGAATAAATAACCAGCTTCAGTCCACAGGACGGTGAGCACTATAAGATTCCAGGGGACTTAGGAGCAGGGCTTCCCAGGCAAACTTGTTCTATGCTCTGGAAATGAACCCTAACTATGCTGTTGAATGGTGGCCGCCAGCCAACACACGTCTACTGGGTGCAGGAAAGGTGGCAGATAGGACTATGGAATTGAATTTTCATTTCCGCTTAAGATGAATTGATTTACATTTACACATCCATGTATAACTATTGGTTGCACATTGGACTGGACAGGACACCTTGGGACTGTAGCTGGCAAACTACACGTTGCCACCTCACCGACGCTGACTGTGAGCTGGAAGAGACATTCATATTGTTAAAAGAAAAAGAGGGACCAGAGGGATACCTCAATAGGAAAGAGTTCTTGTCAACTTGTTCAGAGAACATAAGTTTGGTTCCCAGCCCATATGTCAGATGGCTCACAATTGTCTGTGACTCCAGCTCCAGGATTTAGCACACATACACATGTGCAAGCACATGCACACACATACACACAGAAAGAGAAAGTATGTAAAAAATTAAAAGAAGAGTAACAGAGATAGTCAGAGACTACACAGTCTAAAACATGTACTATAGAATCTAGGCCACCACAATCATAGTTCCTGGGGAGAAAAGATTAAGCGCCTGTCCCCATTTAAATCTTAATAATGTGAAGATGGCAAGACTTATGAGAGCATCTCCCTATTTTCCATTATAGTAGTTAAGTGATCTGAGTCTCGGCTAAGACAAAAATGCAGACCGAAAGGTATCCTAGCTAAGATCTGCACTGCCCTCCTCTGCAGAACATGTCACCATCATGCTTCTATGTTCCTCACCTGTGTTTATTAAAAAACAGTCTCAGCACCAACTGTGTCCATTTCATGAAGGATAAGCATGAGTTGCAGCTCACATCTACATGAAAGGAAAGACAACTCCAAGTCCACCCATGCACAAGAAACAGGTTTCTGAAGAGGCTGAGGAACCTGGTCACAGGACACATACCTGGCAGTTTTGACTGGCACACACAGAAGAGCTGAGATCCTGGGCTTTCCTCCTCTAGGAAGAACAGCCTCGATTGTTACCATCAAGTACGTGTGCACAGAGGGAGAGGTGGGACAGGACTCCCCCAGGGACGCTTCGCAGTCACAGAACTCTAGCCACCTCTGAAGAAAACGGTGCCTTTCCAGAGTGGATGCTGAGGATGGGGGCTCAGCTTTGCCACTCTCTCATGCCAGAGAGGCAGGGGTGCTTCCATTTCATTAAGGGCCCACCACTCTCTCAGCAAAAACTGCGGCCACACACACTGCCTGCTCATTTAGTAAAGGAAGAAGAGAGCATGCGCATCCCAACACACAATCTAATTGAGGATCCCACGCTTCTGCTCAGGCTTCTGCTTTCCAACAGTGAATGGTAGGGTAAGGGACCCAGAGGCAAGGATCAGAACTGGGGACTACAGAGCTCTCCATGCCTCTTCACTGAGCTCAACACAGGCCCCAGTAAATACAACCCTGGTTCATCAAATCCGACATAACAGTTAGAACCACATTATCTTATTTACCACTAGGAAAGAAAATGTTGACAAAATAACTAGAAAATGATGTGGACCAAATGACAAAACAGTCCAGACATACAAAAGTGGGCAGACAAGATGTTTCCTAGATTTATTTTTAAAATGTGGTATTTTTCCATTTAATCCCAAAAGGAAAACTGTCCAGTGTTTCATTGGCTTTGTTCCCTCTCCTCTTCATCAAGCTTAGTTGTCACTCTGGAACAACAGTTCCCCAATAAAGTTTCTGGATAATTCTTTCACGCTTAAAAGAAATTTCCAAGAATGAACCCGGGTGCTTAGAAAGGAGCAAGAAGTTATCACCAAAGGCTACCTGTGCAGTGGGAAATGCAGGCCAGGCCCCATGAGCCTGGACTGACCTGGAGGATATCTGGAACCAAGGGAGCTGTGCCACCAGGGCCTGCTGTTCCACTCTCTCCCCCCATTCTTACCCCCAGAGCACAGGATTATTCACAGACCTCCAATCCCCTAGGAACGGGTTTGGGTAAACTCGAGGAAGTTCTCATGATGCTAAGCATAGCGAAAGTAAGCAATAAATAAGACTATGTTCTTAGAGGCATTGGATGTGATGGTGGGAAATTAGATTCAATTTTTGTCTATTTTAAAGAGTCAATTTGTTGGGTATAAATCCTGGACAGCTAGTGAAAAATAGCTAGAAACAGCTCCCTTTTCCCCTTCTCAAGTCTGATCATACAAACTGAGAGGACTCAAAGGATACGAAGAAGAAATGAAACTATGGTTGTAATTAAACCAGTTCAGTGGCCAACTGACAGCTTTGTAATAAGACCCATGACTCTCTATTCCCCCTTCACAAAACCATGAACAAGCTTAACTAGCTAATAAATAGGTGGGTGTGGCTTAAACTATGCAGCGCTCCAGCATGGTGCCCCCTCCCCTTCCTCTTAGCACACTGGTTTGGCACCTTGTGTACATCTCCATGTGTCACGCCTCAGGGGGACACATGGTGGGCTCCCCTGGGCCCTGGGAGCAGGTGGCATCCGTTCGGAATCAAGACAAAAGGATACTGGTGCCAGAGGATTTTTCTTCCAGGGAGCGAGGGACTGAACAAGGATGTAAGACACATAAAGGAGAGGCTGCTTTCCCCTGCTTCCAGTGAATACTGCTGAAGTCTGATTGCAAGAAGAGTTCTACAGAGTACCTTCATTAACTTTGTGAAATAAATTTGGCACATACACACACACGCACGCACACACACACGTATGTTTGACTTTTTTAAACTTCTCAGAGGATCTTACAGATTCACACTTTCAATTCATCATCATTTCCACTTAGGAGGAAGGAGGTGGGATAGATTTCAACTTAGAAAGATGCTGTTTGGTGACCCTGTTTAAGGTTACAGACATAGCAGAGACCTGGAGTGACCGAAAGTCAGATGGAACAGAGAAAAGGGCCTGTCCTACTTCAGAGTTCTAACAATTTCCCCAAATGTGTTTTGAATCACTCATTTCCATTTCAAAGAATGTGTTCATAAATTACATATTTCAAATTGCACTTAGAATATTTTTCCTTAAGTCATTAAAATATGTATGCGATTCAGTGATCCTGCACTGTTAGAACACCTGCAGTAGTGGTGGGAGTCGCACCAACCCGAAGGGCTATGCCGGGTCTTAGTTTGCACGGACTACACACATGCTTCCACATCATTCCCGACATTCTTCAGCAGACTTGTCACAAGTTACTCAAATTGAGTTTGTGACAAATTACATCCTCTTCCCACCCTGGAGTTGTGCAATTAATTTTCTAAATCTAATCTGAAGACGTTATATTTAACTTTACTATTTTTCACAAGGATATTTCTGGTACATTTCAGGCTATCAAGATTTTCTTGACTCAGGACCAAGTCACTAATCATATTAGCTATCCCTTCCAGCCTGGTGCCAACTGCCAATTTGATAAACACGTCTTTATCAAAGTCATTGATAAAAATCATGAACAAGACCCTGGATCATTCTCCCAGAATACTTCTTCAGGATAATATTAAGTCAATAACCTACACTTTGGGAAGACGTGTTCAAATAAAGACAACTATAACTAAGGGCATTCTTCTTTGACCCAGATCACATTCTCTGGGCTGCTTGCTCACAGGTGCCTCTTGAGATTTTAGGAGATGCCCTTTCGAGAGCCGCATGGCCGATACACTACATGGTCTGATTCACTGTTAGACAAGTTAAGGCTCTACGCTCAGGTGGAGGGTAGGAGAAGACAGACATTTTCAGGTAAGTCTTGGTGGTAGCACGGCCGTGAGAGCCCAGACACAGCTGCTGCCCCGTGGGCACCGTAGGTCTCATCTATGGAGGCACGTTCCAAAGCTCCTGGGGGAGTTCTGAACCTGTGGACAACATGGGCTTCTATACATATTATCCTTTTCCCTTCATACACATATCTATATTAAGGACTATTTTATAAAGTAGGAAGAGCAAGAGATTAACAGTAAAAAACAATTATAACTATAACTACATAATACAATACAGGTACACAATTGTGGTCTTTCTAAGTATCTGTTCCAGCTTATTTTTATGTTGCTCTGATAAGCAGCGTAGAAAAGAAAAGCAACTTGGGAAAATAAAGGATCTACTTCATCTTACAGGTTATAGCTGATCATTGAGATAAGGCAGGGTAGGAACTCAAGCACAAACACATGGAGGGAAATCTTTGTCTGCTTCATTCCCCGGCTTGTGTTCAGCCTTCTTTCTTTTACAGTCCAGGTCCACCTGCCTATGGATGCTCTGCGTACGCCGATTATCATCCAGGAAAATGTGCCAGGAACATGCCCATAGGCCAATCTGATGGCCACTCCCTCTTTTCACATGTGTCAAGTCGACGACTGAGACTGGCCATCTCAGAAACTTAGTATACTACGGTAGGTCTTCCAATGAGAAGATGAAATGACAGGTTCCTGACAAGATGGCGAGGTAGTAATATATGAGGGGCGTATGCAAAGGTATGGCTTACATTTCAAGTGGGAGGCTGCAGGCCTGCTCAAGATTCCATCATGCTACTCAGAACAGTGCACAACTGCAAACTTAAGACTGGTTTATTCGTGGAACTTCCAATTTAGTATTTTCACTCAGAAGCCGACCCCAAGTAAACGAAACAATGGAAAGGAAAACTCGTGGTCTGGAGCTTTGGAATTCATGGTCACAGTTCTTCCTGGTCCCCAAACTACCTCCTCTTCATATCAGAGAACAGAATCATGTGGCTAGCAGACTCCCTTTACCAAACTGATGGGTTAAAACAAGGAGATCCCATCTTTAGAAATGAGTCACTTAAAACGTAACTTGAAGTAGAGAAACATAAAATCTGAGCTGTTGCTAATTGTTACCTCCCTCCTTGTTCAACCTATTCTCAAGAAAGATGCTGATGGTTCTAAGAGTTGGCTGGTTCCGAAGATACATTTTCAGGATTCCCACTCCTTGGGAGAATGGACAGTCAAGTAGTTCCTTGTCTTTTGTGTTTTATTTGTAGTACTGCAGACTGAACACTGGGCCTCCTGCATGGTATACAAGCTCTCCCCTCATACTATGTTATTTTTTGCAACAGAATCTTACTAAGTTGTAGAGCATAACTTGACTAACTCTGTAGTCCAGGAAGACACTGGATTTACAATCATCCTGCCTCCAATCTTCAAGTAGCTAGAATTATAGATCTGGGTCACTAGGCCAGGCCTTGATTGCTAATTTTAATTATGAAATCATATACAAAGTACTATGAAGGCATATGCAATCAAGATTTGGATATACAAAAATGAACAAGACATGGTTCATACAAAATATCGAGTCATACATAAGAACCAGGAACACTGGTTGCCAGCCCTGATTAAAATTAGGAGCATTTTCTTCTGGTGTCTTCACGCCTAAATTTCAACAGCAAACATCTAGGTATCCACATGGATAATATTAAGTGACACTTACTAGTCTACATTTCAAAAACTTACCTCCTTCTCCAGAATAGCACGTGCTCTTCTTCCTGCATCCTCCATTCCTCTCAAGTACCCTTGATGCCAGCTGAGAAAAGGCCTTTCCTTCTCTGGTTGAGGACATCTCTTTTGGCCCGCTCTTCACCAATGCTACTACAACGCCAATGAGTAAGTTCTCACTGCTCTGTAGAACATCTCTGCAATTGAAACCACTTTTCACCAGGCATGTGCAGTAGCCCTGCATGGTATTTCTTAAAAGGTTATATTCACCTCCCTGCTTCACTTCATTCATTGACTCATCCATCCATCCATCTATCCATCCATCTATCCATCCATCCATCCATTCATCCATCCACGAATTCAATAAATTTCTATTGGCTAGCCACTGATATCTTCATATTGGCTAGGAGTTATGGATTTGATAGTCAACAAGACAGAGAAGCTCTTGCTCAAATGAAACTTAAATTCTAGCAAGAGTGTCAATAAGTATTAAACAGGATAACTCACAGATTGCTAATTCCCATGAAGAATATAAAGCTGGGAAATATTAAGAAAATCCACCAGTGAAAATGCTTTCTGATCAAACAATAGGGTATTTGACAAAGAGCCTTGAGATGGAAACGATTCCTCAGACCATGGAGAGGGTTCTGGACCAATTTCACCGAATCTGTTACACTCTGAAGTTCTCTAGGGCCACAGTTTTCCACGTTCTGGTTTTAGATAGTCACCAGATTCAAACACTGTCCCATTGGCTTCAACTTCCAGAAAATGGAAGGGCACCCCACCCAATGGTTTTCTCAGAAGTAAGGCTATTTTCTCCCAAAGCCTCTGAGTGACAGCCTCTTATCTCACTGTGTTCCAACTGTGGGTCATGAAGTGACTAAACTAGATATTGGTAAAAAGAAAAATTACTTTGCTTCCATTTGACTCATCAAAATCTACCCTGGATGAGATAGGAACAGCACCCCCAAAACAGCAATGTGACAACATAAAAAAATAAATAAATAACATAAAAACACTAAAATAGGCAAACAACTACCAGGGCCCATAACATCAAGACACCTGAGGCTGAGGGCAGAGAAGAGATGAAAGATACTCTCTGAACTGCATCTGAACAAAGACAAAGAGGTATCTATGCAAAGCCCCAGAGGAGTATTCTCCCACACTGGGAGAAGCAAGGCCAGACATTTAAGACTCAGAAACCAATGAAGGAAGATGTAAAGAGATGTAGTGAGAGGTCAGCTGTGCAGGCCTCCGAAAGCCAGCAGCTTTCCGGAAGCATGTGCTTCATAACATAGTCACTTGTATGTCAGTTTACTGTGATTCAGTTCACTGACCATAGAATGCAGTGCAGACTCTGGCTGACCCATACTGTCCTCTTTTATCTGGACCCACACTGTGCTCACACATGTTCAAATCAACTTTTCGTCCCTTGTTGTGGCTAAGCAATACTACAACCAAATCCTTGTACTATTCATGCCTAATATCCATCCTGTACACCAGTTCAAAACATGTAAGGAAATGGTGAAAAACCCAACCTTTGACCACTGGTTATGGTGAATTAAAAATCTATTAAAAGACTGATTCCAGAAAACCTCCCAAATGTCTATGGAAAAGTCATTTTTCCTGTATGAAACAATCACATACTTTGATCTAGTACACTTCTGTAGTGGCTGCCAACTGCCACTTTGCATACAGTTCTTTTTTACTTAATCTTTATCCTCTGCCTACAGCAAAACATAAATGTCTGTGACTTCATTTTCCACTTTAGTGGCCGCTGCATGTGCCAGGCACACTGCCTGGTGTGTGTCAAACAGTCTGGAAAGTAATAAATAAATGAAATAACACTTTGACAAACAAGCAAATGGACAAAGATTGCATGCCAGTACTGCTCATTAAATTTCCAACAAAATGGACGGAAAGAGATGGTATCACTGCTATTAATGAATACCAAGCTGCAACAGTGGTTCAAGAATGCAGCAGAATGGGGAAGAATACCATTTCATGAGTAAGTGCTTTCTAATCTTCATAATGAGCCTGGTTACATGAGAGCATACAGTTGTCAAGCAGGAGACAGATTCTGAAGTTCCATATCATCTATCTGCAGATAGCTGGCACTCTTGTTTGGTGTTCATACCAGTGGTACCATCAGCTAGCTGTATTCTGCAGAGATCTCACGGGGCAGCGGGCCTCTACTAGGGCTGATGCTTGTCTTTAACTCTACTGTGCTGGAAGATACTGCCTGCCTCATCATTACAGATAAGTTTTCTATGTTTCTATACCTGGGAAGGTCATGATAAAATGTAGATAAAAGGACAACCCAGTTTACTCTGTGGGAAAGAAAAGAGCATCTTCTTCCATTCAATTTAAAGAAAAGCAACAGCCTAAGTAGAAGGAATGCTGCAAAGAAAACTGTGTACAAGCATGCATATACAAATTCATTGCAACTTTTGATGACTTCTGAATCAGTGCAAGCAACCTGACGCTCAAATAGCACAGCCCAGGAGCATGGGGTGGAAAACAAGAGGCTTCGCTTATGCTGCTTTGCATCACAACCTCCCTGGTATTATTGTAGTGCAATGTTTCATAAGCAAACATAGATAACAAGAAAGAACAGAGCATGCTGCTTAAAAAAAATACCATACAAGCATAGCTTTAGATGACAAGTATTACCTTGTTATGCTGTGAAAATGTATTTGAAGATAAGCACATCCAAATGTTTTTCTTTATTAGTGCACAAAATTTTCTTTTGATACATATTAAATTTGTGTTACTCTTACTTACCAACTTTGGGAGGCGGCATCTTATTTCATCCAAATAACCAAGCAGATTGACATAACAGGCTTCTTTTGCTTAGGCACATTATTGAACAAACAAATATTTATTCTGGGTTACTCAGCTGTGATACATGGGGGGATTCACACCATGCGATGTCTGGTGCCTGCTTAGCTATTACAAGATAATTGCACTTTGGACCACCTAGAACATTGTGTTCAATGGAGAGACAGATTTAAAAATTCAAAAACATGGTACGAGGAGAATCTAATCAGTCACACCTCCATCAAATTAAGGCAGAAATAAATAAATGGGCAATAGAAAGGTGCAATAAAACCAGGATTAATCAAACCGTGATTAATTCAGGATCAGATTAAAAACCAGTAGTGCCAGCTGCATCAGCTCTATTCTGCAGCATTTGTCTCTCCTACTCCTTTTTATCACCATGTTTCCCGATCTCCTCATCCCACTCTGCTCTCACCCCGAGGGCACTTTCCCCGGCTGGATAAACCTGCGGGAGAGTTAATTGTCACATACATGGATTTAATCACATTGTCCATCACATTCGGGGCCCTGCCTTCAGTGATCCATGACTAATTGTTGTGGTAATTTTTCAATCATTAACAGCAGCACATATGCTGCAGACAAATCCCAAGGTGCCCAGTAAGCCCCAGTGACAAGTGGACCACAGGCTCCAGAAGGATTGCCACACGCCTCACCCCAGCCCCCAGCCCCCAGTCCTATTAGTCATGCCTCCTTGTTAATGCACACTTATCCCACGGATATGTCAGGCTGCGAGAGCTCCGAGGGGCTTCAGCACGCCTTATGACATTGCCTTGTTTTCAATCTAGATTCTTAAAAAGGAAGAGGAAAGGAAAGGAAATTAAAACTCCATGTGGGACAAGTAGCTGAGGGCCTATTCTGAATTCCACTTGTTTTCCATTCACTTTCACACAGGCTCCTGAGCTGTGGCAAGTGCCCTTTCTTTGAGTTTCAGCAGTATTAGCAATCTCCATGGCAACCACCAGTGCGCATCTGCTGCACCACACTGCAGCATCTCTGGCTCAATTCTCAAGTTGCCCTGGTGTCAGACAGGGCATGCCATGTGCACTGGTGGGACGAGACCCTGCCTTGGGGAATCTTTCAGCTGATTGAAGCTGGCTCTAATCAGCACATAATATGAGCGAACAAGATCACAGGGAATATGATCTGCCTGCACTAGGCAATAGGGCTCCAGGAATGCTATTTATTTTTTCATTTTCTTTTTCTTAAGGGTCTTTGTTGGTTAAAAGCAAAGAGGCACTAGCTATCTAACAAAAAGGATTAATTTTCAAGTAGGTGCTACAATGTTTCAAGTCGCTGATTTGTTTCAAGCCTGTGTCTCATACACCTCTCATTAAGGAAACTATTCAAGAAGAAATGCAAATTCCTGGGGTTTCCATTTGGGGTCTTCTAAAGAAAATGGATATTTGGCACATTAGCCAGAATATGGAAAGGCAAGAGAAGGATTCATGGAGTTTCATTGAAATTTTTATTCCTCCTGCAGAGTTTCAAGAAACTCCCTATTATACTCAGTTTTCCCAAGGTTAAAATAAGACCCACTTCACTCTAAGGCACTCAGTCCCTGATATGGAGCAAGGTCTTAGCCAAACTTAATTAATATGAGCAGTTCATGTTTAGCTGCTCCAAAGAGAGATAATTGTTACAGGTTCCCTTATTCTGAAACGAGGGACCGAGCGCCCTCTGCTGCTGGTTCGAGGTCAGTTTCCCCGTGCTGGAACCCCATGCTCAGAGTCACTTCTGTGACCATGCACTCTTACAAAACTCTCGCTTAAAAGGCATTTACTGGTTGGTAAGTGGAACAAGAGAGAACCAGATAACAATAGACAGGTTGCTAAAAATAACAGTCCTCTAGAAAGCCACTCACCAGTAACTTGGTTATTGTTACTAACAGCCCAGGAAAGAGCCTGGGAAAATTTGAGTGACGACTCCATCACAAACACAAAGAACTAACAAAGAAAAACCGAAGTTGCCTTTCCACTCACATTCTATCACGACAATGTGTCTACCTGTCTCACTGATTAGTATATGTTCTAGAACCACCAATGAAAAGAGAAAAAAAAACATTGTTGTTCTTAGATTTAAATCATGGCACTAATTTCCAGCTTTGTTTCTGAATTTAGTTTAAACACACATTCACATTTACATAGCATTGTACAAAATTTACTTATGAACTTCTAAAAAGCTAATTATTATAAAAATAAAATTACAGAGAAAAAAATCAAATATACTAAACATTACATGTAATCCTCTTATATAAATGATGGCAACCTACATTTTACAACTTCAAGCACTAGTTCAGCTTAGAATTTAAATTAACTCAGTTTAGAGCTAATGACACAGAAATTGTGCTTCTTTACTACAAATTAGCTCCTTCCGTAATGTCTAAATGAAAATAACGATCACTACACACTAGATAATAATCTATTAGAATTTAATGCATGGTGGATTCAAATTCCATGTCACAAGCTGCTCTGACAGCTACAGGTAATCATTCAATTTTCACAACTCTTTAAAGTCAGTACCAATATTATCTCCCATGAATGAAATTAAAATTAATCAAGAAGACTTGACCCTAGAGGGGTTCCCAGGTTTCCAGGGAGACGCCCCCAGTTAGTTCCTTGGGCAGCTGAGGAGAGGGAGCCTGAAAAGGCCAGTTCCTATAGCCATACTGATGAATTTCTTGCATATCACCATAGAACCTCCACCTGACGATAGATGAAGAAAATGACAGAGCCCCACATTGGAGCACCGGACTGAGCTCCCAAGGTCCTGATGAGGAGCAGAAGGAGGGAGAACATGAGACAGAAAGTCAGGACCGTGAGGGAACCTCCAGCTGGCGACAGATGGGGAAGGTGACTGACCCCCACATTGGAGCACTGGACTGAGTTCCCAAGGTCCTGATGAGGAGCAGAAGGAGCGAGAACATGAGGGAGAAAGTCAGGAACGTGAGGGGTGCGTTCACTCATGGAGACGGTGGGACAGAACTAAAGGGAGATCACCAACTCCAGTTGGAATGGGACTGATGGATCATGTGACCAAACCCGTCTCTCTGAATGTGGCCAACAGCGGGGGCTGACTGAGAAGCAAAGGACATTGGCGCTGGGCTCTGATTCTTCTGCATGGACGGGCTCTGTGGGAGCCTTCTCAGCTTGGTCGATCACCTTCCTGGACCTGGGGGGAGTTGGGAGGACCTTGGACTTAGCATAGAGTGGGGAACCCTGATGGCTCCTTGGCCTTGAGAGGGAGGGAGGGGAGGTATGGGTGGAGGGAAGGGGAGGGAAGGGGGAGAAGGAGGGGCGGGAAGGGGGAGGAGGAGCGGAGGGAGGGGGAGGAGGAGGGAAGGAGATGGAAATTTTTAAATATAAAAAAAATAAACCATGAGAAAGGAAAAAAAATTAATAAACGAACTGGGATTGACGGCACAAGCCTTTAATACCAGCATTCCGGGGGCAAAGGCAAAGGCAGAGGCAGGCTGAGTTTTATGAGTTTGAGGCCAGAGCCTGTATGTCAACAAACACACAAACAAACAAACAACAGAAGAGTGAGTGAGTGAGTGAGTGAGTGAGTGAGTGAGTGAGTGAGTGAGTGAGGACTGGAGAGCTGGCCCAGTCCCGAAGAGCAGTGCCCTCTCTCAGGAGGACCCAGGTTCAGTTTCCAGCACCCATATGGCAGCTCACAACCTTCTCTAACTCCAGTTCCAGAGTGTCTGATGCCCTCTTTTGGTCTCCATGGGCACCAGATACCAATCCTGGGCACTTGCACATCTGTGAAGAAAATACCCTCACACAGAAAATAAACACAAACAAATTCTTAAAATAAGAATCAAAGAAGTAATATTGAATTAAGGGAAGTTAAATTAAAGTGATAAATATTTAGTCATTCAGTTGACAAATGACAAAAGAGGAATCCAAATTTGACCTATATCAGACTTAGTTACTGAGCTCTGCCAAACAACACTGAATAAAATCACATCCTGTGCACAGAGTCAGAGAAGTGGACTGTGGAATCTAGCTCCCTTGAGAGGGGTATATTATAAAACCTCAGTTACCATGTATGAGTCTTCTTTAAACCCTCAAACCCAAACCATATCCATTTTAGAAGCAAGCTCCATATTATTCCATCCCCTCTGGCTTTCTTCATGATGTAGCCCATCAGCTCAGCCTTGATGTGAGCCAGCATGACTGGCAGAAACTTAGCTCAGTGATAGGACACCCAGACCAATGTATGGAATATTCTGAATGGCCAAGTTCCATAGCCTGACAGATGGTCTGTGGGTTGCTAGAGTAGCAGGTAGCTGGCAGATTCTAGCTAGTGGGTGTTAGAGTAGAGGGGTGTGAGGGGGTCTTGGCTGTGAGCAATGGTCTATGGAGAAAGCTAAAAAGGCTATGGATGACCAGAGGAAGGAAATAACAAGGGACACAAACTGCAGGTGGCTGGAGCCAGCCACTGCGGCCCAGAAACAGTCATAGTAAGAGTGGGCAAAAGCTAAGAATGGGTCATGACATATTCTCTAGGGGACTCATATAGGACACTTTTCAAGAACTCAGAGTCTTGAAATGATAAGAATCCAGCAGAAACTGGCAGATCTCCCAGTGTTTCCTCTTAGACAATGTTTGGGGAAGGAAGCTATGGCATGCCAGGGAAACCACTCATCTACCTTTAAAGGTACAAAATCCAGACACTGAATCCCCCAACCTCATCACTCTACTAAGCAGATGGGCCCCAAATGAAATTACCTTACTATTACTTTCCTATACAGGACCAGGACCTGAAACATCCTAGGCATCCTAGTCATGTGAGCAGTGTGAATAATTTGTTAACTGTTAGGAAATGAAATACATTGTTGATATGCAGTCTGTATCTTATTCCACAGACAAAGAAGAAAGATCAAGCCCTCACACTCAGAATGGAGGCATTTCATTTTATGAATGAATGGCTCTTTGAAGTAGATCTAAAGAATTCTGGTCAAACTGTACTTCAGAAAATAAGTATCCTTTCTATAGTATTATGGATTCTCTTTAAATAGTTCCTTTTTGAAATACAAAGCACTTGATGAGACTATGAAAAGGACTTGCATTCCTTCACTAAGATAACAAGAGCACTTCACGTGCACACACTCCTTCCTTTCATTCCATTAGATGGCTACTTTTCCTCTATCACCAGTCAAAAAAGGGAGGTTCTAATTGGCACACGTGAAAATCTTAAATAGACCCTGTTCTACAAATATTTAGTTCCCTTACACTTTGAGTGATTATTCTGCAGTGCACTGCAGGATGATAAATGACACTCAGAGCATTGCAGCTTTGATATTGCTGACAAAGGGATTTGATGACTTCCTAGTGCTTAAAAACAAGTTTGCTTGGGTGTGTCTAACATATCCAAACAGTTCAGGGTTGAGAATAGCACAGCCTTCTACAAAGGGAAGGCAAGATGCCCTTTGACGTCCCTCTTAGCTAATATATTATGACTATGGGCTTAAATTCCTAGATTCTGGGCCGGGCGGTGGTGGTGCACGCCTTTAATCCCAGCACTCGGGAGGCAGAGGCAGGCGGATCTCTGTGAGTTCAAGGCTAGCCTGGTCTACAAGAGCTAGTTCCAGGACAGGCTCCAAAGCTACAGAGAAACCCTGTCTCGAAAAACAAAAACAAAAACAAAACAAAAAAAAAAAATCCTAGATTCTGTCTCTCCCTAAAGAAAATGGCTGATCACTACTGCATCAAAATACATGCCATCTAGTAAAATTCTGAAGTTAACCACATTAATGAGAAAGGGAACATCCTGAAACAGAATACAACAGTCTCTTGGGATAATTTTCTAAGGTAAAAGAACACCTATAGTCATCCAACTTACTATTTAAAAATACCAGAAACATAAAAACAAAGGTATAAGATATCTAAGAAACAAAACTTTAACCTAATTCCATTCAGAAGTCCAGGAATGACGAGGATGACAACAATGACAAAGTCAGTGATTATTTTATCAAACCAATATTTGCCAAAAGGCAGCTATGTTCCCAAACTTCAAGCATTTATATATACAAACACCTATAATTTATCTCAAGCCCTTTAAGAGACAAACACTGTACTATTATACCATTTTTCTTAGACATGGAAGCAGAAAACAAGGAGGTTAAATCATGACTCTATTGCTACAGACAGCAAGTGGCAAAGCAAGGGTTGGACCCCATCGATGCAACTCTTCAGCTCTACGGGAAGCCAGAGAAGCCACAGCCCTTCAAACAATTAGACCAAATCAATATAGCTAAATTAATACCATCAACTAATTTAAGACTGAATTGGGCTAACAAGATGGCTAGCAGGTAAAGGCATTTGTCACCAAGCATCATGACCTGAATTTAATTTTCAGAACCCACATGATGGAAGGAAGGAACCAAATCCCAAAGTTGTCTTCTGACCTACATGTATACACCCTAACATGTATAGATCCCCATACATACAAAATAAGGTGGAGTAAGAGTAAAAGATTAAAATGTGTATTTCAGAAATATCATAGCAATATATTTTGAAAGTTTCCTGTGCCAGGTACCAGACATACACAAAGGTTTAAGATGGACATTCTAACTTTATGGAAGCTATCTTCTTCACAAGGCTTGGGGGCTCATGCCTTTAATATCAACATTTAGGAAGCAAAGGCAAATAAATCTGAGCTCCAGGGCAGTCAGTATTACATAGTGAGACCTTATCGCAAAAGGAAAAGGGAGATAGAGACAAAGAAGGAGAAAGGAATGAATGAATGAATGAATGAATGAATGAACGAATGAACGAACAGAAAAAAGAAAGAACAGGATGAATCAAGGTTAGCAATAAACAACAGTTCTCAGTGCAAGCTGTCCCAGAAAAGTTTCTTTAAAAGTGATGGGCAGAGAAGAAAACACATGAAAAAGCTTGGCTTTAAAGCCAAATTAAGGGTGTTTCGGATCCAACCTGGCTTTCATTTTCTGAGTGTCTGATGCAGCCACTCGGGTCCCCAGGAGTTTTCCTGTGATGGGTTGGTTAGTAGGGTCACATGAATGCCTCGCTATGAAACGACTTGAGTCCAGTGAGATCTCATTAGGATTAATATTTCAGGGATCCTTAATATTCTGATTTGTTTTCTGAGATTGGATTTTATTTTATCTGACATTTCAGTTCATCTAAATCTTGTGTTCTGTACATGTATTGTTTGACTGTACCATCGACTGTTATGGAAGTTCAGCGTTGTATGTCTCTCTACACTGTGGTGCACTTAACTTGTGGATTTTTTATACTAAAAATGTAGAATAAAGACTATTTTGAAGATTTGAATAAAGTGATGAAGTTGCATAAAAAAAAAAAAAAAAAAAAAAAAAGATTACCCAAGGACTATAAGCATCTAAAGAAAAAAGTAGCTAGTAAGTCCAATAGTTAATGGGCACCAAGCTCACATGGGAGATTTATCTTAAAAATTTGGTCAAATCTGGACCTCTACAGCCAGAGCAGTATTTGCTAACAGTTCTGCAACAGTTCAACCATAGGGAAATCCAGTGCTTAGAGGGCAGGAAAAGAAAGAGGAGAAAGTCGTGTCTAAGTGAAACCTGCTGCTTTACAATGAAGATGTCGTTCCCTTTCATAGTATAAATTACTAAGGCCAAAACTACAAAAATGTGTTATCTCCAAAATAAAACCAGATCTCATTAGCTTATGATAAGAAAACTTAGACATGAAGTAGCTAAGGGATTTGTCAGACACCCTGGAGGGGGAAGGAGTACACCACAGAGGAAAAATTTCATTACTATCTCAGAACTAGTGTGTCTTAGCTCAGCATGTAAGAGCTCTCTAGGGACAAATATGAGCTTCCGTGTGAAGGGCATGCAAGGGTCATAATGGGAACTACAAGGACAAGGGTCACAAAAACATTCTCAGAAACCAAGCAGTCACAATAGGAGCTTCTGGAGAGTCATGAGTAACATAACCTCAGCAAAATATTGCTATCCAATGTTTAAAATATCCAGTTAAGGAAAGCAACCGAGAAATTGAGGAGTGACTCCTCAGTTTACTAAAAACTGCATTACTAGTGTCTCATTGTCCCTCCATGAACCTTCCTTTGTAATCTTTAAGGAGAGATCTGTGACAGACTGAAGACTATGCTGTCTCTCCATTCTGGCCAAGAATGTCACAGGATGTGCTTATAGACAAAGATACCATTACAGTATATGACCTTCTGTGTGCTCGAAGACTCAAAGAACTCAGAGAGGAGCTAATGCCAGTAACTGCCTCAAGGTGGCCCATTACCAATGGCAGTACTTCTCAAAATGTGTTTCGATGTGACATGGTATTGGAGATGTCCAGAGTGGCACCGAAACATGAAGACAGGCCTCATTTTGGCCTTGAATGGAATAAGGATGGAAACAGGGAGGCGGAACCAAAACATGGAAAGACGAAGACATGAGAAGCAGGCTGCACGTTTATAACTGAGTAAAAACTGAGGGGAGAAAAGGACAAGCGGCAGAAGGGATGGTTTGAGGAGGTCTGAGGGGCAAAGATGAGATGAGGGCATTCAGAGAGCCACATAGTCTCCAAGTCTCTGACAACAAAAAGCAAAACTAACAGGCTTCAAAGCTTGCGAGGGCCAACACAGTGCCTGATTCTAGAATCTCAGCTGCTTGGAGGCTGAGAGAAGACAGGTTCTTGAGCATGGCAGCTGACACTGGTCAGGGCAAAACTGTGAATCCTCACCTCTTAACAGAAAAAACACGTGGCTCTGCAAAAGAAGCATGTCTGTCCTATTAAGTATTATTTGCCATAGGGTTATGGAGATACATTAAAAATAAAGTTGATTCCTATATAATGAGCACTTTGAAGCACAGGAGTCTTTTTTTAATATATGGTTGGGGAGTGCCTGTGTGTATTCATGAGTGTGCAGGTGTACATGTATGTTTGCCTGCACGCATACATGTCAATGTCAGAAGCTATCTGCCTTACTTTTTCTTGATGTTTTTAGATTTATTTTAGCTGATGTGATAACTGTTTGGCATGCTCACTGTATGTGAACTGCGTGTGTATGTGGTGCTGGAGGACTACAGAAAAGATCATTCGAACTTTTGGAATTGGAGTTAAAGGTGGTTGTGAGCCACATCTGGGTGTTGTGAACTAAACCTAGTTCCTCCATAAGAGCAACAAGTGCTCTGAACCACTGAGCCATCTCTCCAAGCCACACCTTGATTTTGAGCCTCTCCTGGGGCTCAGTGATTAGGCTGGGCTGACTGGCCAGAAAGCTGCAAAGAGCAGCCTCCTTCCCCCTCCACAATGCTGAGATTACAAGTGCCACTGGGCCTGTCTTTTTCACATGAGTTCTGAGGTGAACTTAGACCCTCATGAATGGATGGCAAGCACTTTAACAACAGAACCATCTCCCCATCCCGTGTGTGTGTGTGTGTGTGTGTGTGTGTGTGTGTGTGTGTGTGAGAGAGAGAGAGAGAGAGAGAGAGACAGAGAGAGAGAGAGAGAGAGAGAGAGAGACAGAGACAGACAGAGAGAGACAGAGACAGAGACAGAGAAGACATTTTAGACAGGTGAAAAAACTAGCTGTCAATGCTCTCATAAGATCTGACAGATAAAGAAGGCTAAAGGGTCTGCTTTTCCACTGGTGCTTAAAGAGATATGGGCACAGATGGAGACACGGATGAAGAGCCAGAAGCACACCCATCTGCGCAGCTAAAGGGAATAAGGCACATAAACGTAATGCCTTCCCAGGGGTCTTTCCAAAGTCATAAACAAGAACAAGAAGCCAGTTGGGGGCCAGGCTGAAGCTGGGAGACAGCTGTACTGCCATTCCACGGTGCTGGGCAACTCTGATTTCTGTTAGAAGGCAATGAGCAGACTGCTGGGCAGCCCAGGCCCAGCTAACTCTCAGTGGATATTACAATGGGACAAGAAAGTAAGTATAGACACATGGGCAGCACTAAGAGCCAGCAAACCTTCTCCAGAAAGCTTCTACTCCGACAGCAGACTCAACTTAGTGTGTGACTCTCAATGAATAGGCTGCATGATCTGCACCTGAGCACACACACAGGGTAAAGTTCTCAACATCGTTTCTCTTTATTTTGCTTTTTTTTTTAAATAAATCAATTTGAGGGGTAAGCAGTGCCAGAATAGACTTTTCCCAGGGATGTTCCATGAACCCTTTTAGACACACTGTTTAATGTCTTTCTAAGAGATGCCATAGTGCTGAAGATGCTCACAAGGTTCCAACTCCCGGTACAGAAGGTCCATCTTCCCTGTCTCCAAAGAGAGTCTTCCTGGTGTCTAACCTGTGGCTCCATGCTTCAGTATGAAGGATTCTTCTAGTTGTATTTTCAAAAACACTCGTAAAGACACATTCTCATCAGAGAAAGGTTCCACTTGTGTTATTTTCCGCCTGTTCAGGCTATGTCAGCCAAACAGTGACACTGTTGATCTATCTGAAATAAAGCTTTTCTCACTTTGAGAGGACATCCTCATTTCTGGCAAAGTGTTGAGGTTAATTTTAATTTTTAAAAAAGAATTACAAGATGTGGGCAATTTAATAGTTACATGAAAATACTTAATACATGTTCATAAAGCAAACAGGTATCTGACAGATTGAGAAAGAGCTGCACATTATTAAGAAAGGTTTTCATCAATGGAGTGGACAAAACCATCTGGCAGGTTTGGAAAAGCTTAACTATGGTGAAGAATCCCCCTTCCAAACAGATCCCTCATGGGGAAGACTCAAGGGTTTGGAAGCTGGTAGAAGCCCAGGGATCCTGATGACAACAGCCAGACTGTGCCACTGGATTTGAAGACACTGACCTGAAAACAAGCCATGGTTATGACTACCCAGGAAAGTGTGAGGTCGGTACCTAAGGGAGCCAGCTGTGGAAGAAGCCAGCTACTCTGCAGTCACAGCCTCTCTGCAAGCTCACAAGGGTAGCAGTGACCCAGACTGTTCTGTCTATCCAAAACAGAACCCTGACCCTTTAACAAGACTGACTTTTCTTTGCAGATCTAGAAAATTGCCCTGGCAGATGCTGATTAAAAGCTGCTGACTAAATGATACACTGAATAGTAAGTTAATAAAGGAAGAGCTGGACGATCACCAGGGAAGCAAACCCTAAAACTCCAGATGCTCTCCCTGGTATAGGTTACAATCACATTAAATAAAGATGCAGATAAACAGCATATCAGACATTAAGCCTTGGTTAGAGTCCCCAGTGCCCCAAACTCCTAAGTGCTCCTCTTGTGTCTGAATATATTGGCATATCACCTATATTTTAGCAGAGACTCTTCTCCTCCGCCTGCCCTTGAATAAGTCCATTCTCAATTACCATGACTAGGGGGAGAGGAGGACGGAAGTCAGTGATGTATACGAAAAGGAAAGGGGAAGTAGCCTAGGGTTTCAGCCACCAAGAACCAACAACATGGCTCTGTGCACAGAAGCAAATGGAAAGGCATGTGTGACTACTTGTAACCCTGCAGGTTATAGAAAATAAATTTGCTCATAAATAAAAAATGGCTGAACCAGATCTGCAAATACTGCTTATTTATTTATACCATGGGCACATTAAACAAAACCTGAAGATAACATATATTATTAAAGTTTATCATGCCTATTACTGTTTTAATTTTTCTGTAATATTTTCAGTAGGGGCATAATAATGTACCAGTGGTCTTTTCATATATATATATGAAAAGATATACATACACACACACACACACACACACACACACACATATATATATATATATAAAATAAAACTAAAGAAAGGAGTTTTCCAATTATCAGGTTTGAAAGGTTAACACGAAAATGGGCCCAGCATATGGGTGAAGGTGAGCTCATATCAAGGCATCTAATGTATGGTTTCCAAACTTTTGATTGCAACTAAGTCCCCAAAAACTCTCAGGAGACTCCAGAAACCTTATAGAACTAATAAATAGATTCTCCAAGATTATAGAGCACAAGATCAAGATGCGCCATTCAATTTATTCTACCTACCAGCAAAGAGTAACTATAAAATATGATTTTAAAAGAAACTTCACTCACAACACCATTAAAAACATTAAAGGCCTAGAAATAAATTTCCCAAGTAAGCACTTGTAAAAACTACAAAATACTATTTATTGACAAAATGAAAGTTGATCAAGTCACTGTCCAGATTTCACAGACCAAGTGTTCCTAGAAGCAGCCTCACCGGCTCTCCCAGCAGCACCAGCTGCACAGCTGGATCACTGTGACAGGGCTGTGTGGCTCCTGGAAGAAAACATTGACAAGTCAGGTGGTGGTGGCGCATGCCTTTTATCTCAGCACTCGAGAGGCAAAGGCAGGTGAATCTCTGTGCATTCGAGGCTAGCCTTGTCTAAAAGAGCTAGTTCCAGGACAGGCTCCAAAGCTACAGTGAAACCCTGTCTTGGAAAAAGAAAGAGAAAAAAGAAAAACATTTAACCAGCCTCAGAGCCATACATACTGCAATGTGAACTCAATACTACTAAGATGAAAGTTTCTTTAACATTGCCTACAGATCCAATAACTGGCAAGCTTAGTGTTTTGTTTTTCCTTTTACTAAAACTGGCAAGCTGATTTTATAATCCATACTGAAACAAAACAGTTTCAAACTGGCAAAATCAAATTTAAAATGAGAAACAAAGTCTGAGAAGTTATATTATCATATTTGTACCATGCAATAAAGCTGTATAATCAAGACTGGAACGGCTCTATGCTTGGCATGGGTTCTCCCGAGAACGTCAAAGCAGTCCAATGGGAGGCGTTGTTATCATCCCAACAAGTAGCACTGAACAAAGGGACAACCACAAAGATGATTTAAAGCCTTCCCTTACACCAGTCACAAAATTTAAATCAAAATCATCTTATGCCTAAATATAAGAAATGACACACTTCTGGGATCTCACAAAAAAAGAATATATAAATAAGTAAATATGAGGACCAATAATCCAATGAAAATTAACACAATAGTTGACATTCCACCCATGAAGCTATACAAGTGGCTAAAGAACACGTGAGAAGATACTGGGAGTCCTCCTGAGGAGGAGAAAGTAAGTTACTCCCACCAGCGTTTGCCGCTACAGGCCCACTGAATGCTAACATTAAGAAGTCAGTCAATATCAAATGTTGGTAAAGAGGCAGAGGAACTAAAGTGCTCACATGTTGCAAGTGGGAATCCAGATGTTTTGTTATTTTAGGCGTGCTTTTGCAGTTTCTTTACAGAGTCAACCATAAGATTACTAAAGAACCAAGCAGTTTTCTCTAAAGACCCACTGAAGAGCTAAAGTCGTATGGCCCCACAAAAGCCAGTCACGAATGTTCACAGCGGCAGCACTCATAAAAGAACCAAACTCAAAACAATCTAAATGTCCATCTCTTGGGAATAACTAAAGGAGAAAATAAGATATGCAGATATTATTCCATGATATGAAAGGAAGAATGCCTGAGATATGATAATAAAACAGACCAAAAAACCACACTAAGTAAAAAATGTCACAGAAATAGTCCCATTTATGTACTATGTGTAGAAAAGGCAAACCTACAGTTACAGAGTTTTTGGGTCAGTTTTTGCCTTGGACTGGGCATGGGGGAAAGTGTAGTACCAACGATAAATGGAAGAGGTAACTTTGATGACTACAACCAAAACTGCAAAATTTACTAACTAATCCTTAAAGCATATTCTTATATTTATGCACATGTGTTTTGTCTATATATATGTCTATGTACTCATGTATGCTTAGTGCCCACAAAAGTTAGAAGAGAGTGTCAGGACTCCTAGAACTGCAGTTATAGCTGATTGTGAGCCACAGGTGGATGCTGGGAATTGAGCCTGGGTCCTTTGAAAGAGTAGCCAGTCCTTTTAACTATTGAGCCACCTCTCCAGACCATAGTGGAAAAATTTTATAACTGAAATTATTCTTTAATACACTTATAGGGGGTAGTACCAAATAAAAGCATTCAGAATTCCAAACACAACAATGGAATCTATACAACAGTTCTAAAGAAGGCAGATTTTCACAACAAAAGCTATATGCAGACACGAATATGCAGAGATCAAGACAGAATAAATAGCTTTCAAACATGCAAGGATTCAAGGAGTTAGCACCATACATCCTCTCTCAGAACAGCATGGGGATAAGAAGCATCAAGACAAAAGAGTGAACACACACACACACACACACACGTGCGCGCAGGGTGGGGAGATGAAAAGAGACAGAGACCAAAAGTCAGACAGACCTGGTGTGGTATCTGGGGCAGTATAGCACTTACCATTCATTTCTAATTTCTCTCTATCCTTCTAAACTACAGAAATTCCAAATATCCAAGTTGGTTGAGTAACTTAGTTCCCTAAAATTAAGACAACTGAACAAAGATAGGATGCAGGAGTGGAAGCCATCCTTCTGCAGCTTTTGCTTTCTCTGCTGGTTACCATGGCACAATGGGGAGGTGCTTTTCCATGAAGGCCACCATCTCTCATCACCAACAGCATAGGAATCAGCACATTAAAACTGCAATGGGGTCTGACCCATCACTGTATCTATAGAAGAATGTTCTTGAGAGGAGCAGTCACAGGGTGACCTCCTGATTTCCTCTAGCAATACCCTTGCTGCCTGGCAGCTCTAGTCAATCCGGGACACCTTGACTTAAGCTTACTCCCTTTTGTCTTCTACAACTGAAGCACTGCAAAGAAAATAAGCTATAAAGAAAATCACAGGAAACAGCACATCCCCACAAGAGAGCAGCAAAAGGACACCATATGGCGAAAGAGAGACAACAAGACCACAGCTGAGAGACAGATGTGGAGACGAACAAGCCCAGGCATGAGTAGGTTCTCGGAGGCTTTGGGGAGATATCTCCAGGACATGGTATAGTTGGGTGGGTGGGGAGTAGATGCAGACTGTTGGAAGCGCATGATTCTGAATGGGTGAAACACTCACAGAAGAAGAAAATAAACAAACAAAAAAGACAAAAAGGTTAATATAGAAGAGAAGAGGCGATCACAGTTTTATTTATTAATATTATCAGTTTAAATACTGGTATATCCCAGTTTAGCCTACAGCAAATTCAGGGCTTTTAAAGTGTTTTGGTGTAAAGAAAGGGCTAAAATCAATTAGGTTCATACTGCACAGTCATAAGAGAATAATTAAAATGAAAATAAATCAAGAGGTAGTGGTGTGGGCCAATTACAAAGATTCACTGTAAAAGCAGAAACTGGAAGCACCTAGCACAGTTGTTCTCAACCTGTGGGTCGGGACATTTGAATAACCCTTTCACAGTGGTCGCCTAAGGCCACTGGAAAACAGATATTTACATTATGATTCATAACAGAAGCAAAATTATGGTTATGAAATAGGAATGAAAGTAACTTTAAGGTTGGGAGTCACTCCAACATGAGGAACTGTATTAAAGGTCCCAACATTAGGATTGAGAACCAATGCTCTAGGAAAAGAAGATGTGGAGACAGGAAGGCATCACAGGGCTGCCAAACCTCATAGAAATGTTTGACTCTCTAAACCAAAGAGGAACCTTGGGCTCCAGTCCCAAAGTCCTCTTCAGGGTTCAGACTGGACACTACAGCAAGCGAAAGGCACTTAAGAGTACCTGAGGGCAAATGAAGTCTCTCACACCAAGCAATTCTAAACAATTCTCTTTATTTATCTGCTTCTATTTTAATTTTCCTGTCCTAATATTAATTCCTCCTAGCGTCTTCACCTCTACCCTAAAAACTCTTCTCTCACAGGATGCTTGGAACAAAAGAAAAAGCTACAAGTTTTACCCCTCATTTCAAAAGCACATTCCTAGGGTAAGCGATGAGGGCAGAGCCAATTACCATGCAAAACAAGGTTCCAAGGTTACAGGAGTAAGGAAGACTAAGACCAGATTGGGGGGCGTAGCACAGTGCCCAAGGACAAACTTGGAGGCATAAGTCTATTGTCAGATTTGGCAACTGAAGACTTGGCATGCTTTTCTTAGGGTGTTTTGTATTAGCAACCTGGTTGGACATCTGAGACTCTGACCTTGTGCATAGTAAGGTTTTAAACTTATGATCTATTGACAAAAAGGCTTTAGACTAGTTTGAACTTGCTCTGAGGTGAAAGTGAGCTTATTTGTACAGTAAGTCTAAGCAAAAGGAACAAAGCAGACATTGAAGTGTCTACAGTCCTCGTGAGACAATAGATCTAGTTATGAAGCATGGCCTAGTATATTTTCTATATATCAAAATAAGAGTCATCTTTCTGACCATTCACAGATATATGTGTGCCCAACAGATGGAATATTTTTAGAAGATAAACACACAAGCAGGGGGAAAACACCCAAAGCTATTCTTAGGGAAGAAATGAAGTGGCACATGAGAGAAATTACAAATACAGGAAACTGGTTTTCAGGGTCAGTGGTCCTGTAAGCCTTGCTAGACAGGATTATCTCCACGGGAGTCTGGTGGGTTGACACCTCAATTATCAATTCCTATATGCTATAACTCCCACACCCATCAACAGTAAACCAGACTGAATAAACTTTAACAAAAGGAGAAAAGTCTTTTTTTTTTTTCAATACAAAAATTATAAAAGGACAGTGACATGAACCTTCTGAATCACTCTATGGCCAAGACCACAGGGCTCAGCACAGTTGTTCTTCCTGCTTTTGAGTACACTAATGCAACCAGAATGCAACTAGGCATACCCCAGTCTTGTCTTTAATAATAGCTCAGCCACAGCCAGTCAAGAAAGAAGCAGACAGATGGGAGAAGCTCAAAAACAACTGTGTCCAGGAAGATCAGGTGCAAAAGGAATGTGCTCTTGTAGTAGCAAAGAGGAATCTAAATAGAAAAATCATACATTGGCTTTCACAGGTAAATAAAACATCTAGGATAATTTTGAGGTGATCACTAACAACTGCCTTTTATTTAAAACAGTTGTTAAAAAATACCAACATTTTCAGCAGAATTCAAATTTATTCAAGAGAAACCCAAGAGTCAACACTTCCAGAAATCTATGGAACAATTTCTTATCATAGTAAGTAGCAGATCTCCCACTGCACTCTGGTGAATCCTGATCCCTTAATTCTGTCCCCATGATCCAAGGTCACAGTTCTCTTGGACAACACAGGTGATAAGTCAATGTTCAAATTTTACACAGAGACACATTATGGAAACCGACCCCATATAGTCAACTGAACACGTTTTGCACGTTAATTTTAAAGTAAGATGAAGGAATAAGGCTAATGTTTCTGTAAGAACAAAGGAAAATAAAAACTCCCACCCCCATCTACATTAAAATTTATCTTCAGGACAGAATCACACCATTTATACAGGACTGGCCTTTCACACTACAACAGATAAATTTGCACTTGCCTGAGCAAAATTTCATTCTCCCCACAATCAAATAGCTACCAGCATGTTTTGTGAACACTATAAATCTGCCCATGTTGATTCATGAAATGAAAAATAACAAGGGAAATAAATAATCCTTTACTCCCTGCCATTCTCAGGAGTCAGAAGCTGCAGACATACTGAGGAGAGAAAAGAAGCAATAAAAAGTTGTCCTTAGCAGGCGTCTGGATGGAAGTGGATCCTCAACAGTATCCATGTATACAAGGAGTTACGTAACTGAAGACTTATGGAAAATAGAATTCTGGTTTTATGTTCTTAATTATTCACTAGTAATTGTGGGAAGAGCTGATCACCTCATGTTCTTTCTATTTATGAACTAATGTTCAGTTAGAGAGGCCCTGTATCTGCTGGCCAAGGAGCCAGAGAGCATGCTTCTTCTTGGCCTACAGCATCACTCAGACCTGAGCAGGAGACAAGCTTCTGCCCTCCAATGTTCCCAAAATCCCTGGCTCCAACAAAGCCTCCAGTATTCTATCTACAGTGTAATCAGTTCCTGCACAAACCTTCTTCCCACCAAGTTGAAGACGCATTTCCAAGTTCTGTAGGCCTCATTCTAAGTAATTTACAGAGCACCCAACCTAGACAAACCTAAGGAGCAGAAGGCAGAGGCAGGCTGATTGGAGCCAAGGGTATGAGAGCCAATGGGATTTGGCCTCAGGAACAGACATACAAGCTGTGCCCTGGAGCTGATCAGAGGACATGATGGAATTGGCAGAGGACTAGGGCAGCTACATAGAAGCCAAGCCAGAGTTAGTCAACCTAAGACTCCTTTTCTCAGTCACAGTCCTTGCAGATGCCAAGCAAACCACCAAGCTTGGAGGCTTCCACCAAGCAAAGCAGTCCTTACACAGGGTGTACATGGACACTTGACAATCCTTACATAGGTTGTACATGGACACTTGACAATCCTTACACAGGGTGTACATGAACACTTGACAATCCTTACATAGGGTGTCCATGGACACTTGACAATCCTTACACATTGTGTACACAGACTCTTGACAACCCTTACAAATGATGTACATGGACTCTTGACAATCCTTACACAGGGTGTACATGGACACCCAATAATACTTACACGGGGTGTAAGGATGTTTGGATCTTGCAGCTGGGAGCTGTCCAATTGCAAGAGAAACTGCCCCTCAACCTCCCTCTCTTCACTGCTGTGCTGGAAGCATATCCACCAAGAAGAGGGACAGAGACAGGGATGAGGGACACCCTGACTTGTCAGTGACCCTTCACTGGCCCACTAACCCTTCAGTACTTTCACGCCCGGGAGGGGAGCATATCCACTAGCCATTTTCAATGCCGCCTACCCATTTCTTCACTCAAAGGCTTCTCTAGCCACACCCTTTCTTTCATTCACAAAGTCTTTTAATATGAATAATAGAAATATAAAATAATATTTAAGTAAATATCATTAAGCCCTCCAAAAGCTCCAAGAATATAATACAGAAGAAAACAAAGTTCACTTGTTTGCATTCTAATGTATCTCAAGGGCATGGGATAGTATCTAGCACACAGTAGATGTACAAATACTCACTAATGAATGAACGAGGCTTGATTCATGGAGGCAACTGTTATCTGAGAATATAGCAGTCCTAAAGAAACTGGACTGTCAAAATTCCCTCTGAGACACAGTGCAGCTGTGGAAGTGGACTGAACTGGGTCCACACTGCCTGATCCTACACAGAAAGCGCCATCTTCAAGCCATAGTCAGTCCCTGTACTTTCAATGCCCTATAATTAAGAGCAATGAAATTAGAAAGGAGGAGTCTATAGACCTCCAAAGAATTTTACTCTAAAAATGGTTAGAGGCGGCACTACACAGAATACTAAGTAATAAAAATAAATTCGGAGGATGGGTGAAACCACCTGATTTTGAGTCAATGAAATGAAAGCCTTGAACTCTCTGTGTTACAATGTCGCTGCTTAGAATTCCTGAGATTCCCTCCTTTACTCTGCTTTGAAATTGTTCAGTAAGCCACATCAGACATTCCTCGACTAACACTCTCACAGTCTGGCCTTCCCTGCTGGCTCCCTGGAGACTAACGCATACCCAAGCTTCAAAAATTCTCCCTTGGCACTAAAAGTGTATATATTTTGAAAGGCAATAAATAGGGGTTTGTGTCATCTTTGGAGGAGCTTTTTGGAATCTTCTGCAAAGATTTAAAAATCAAAAAGCTGCTTGGTAACCATCTGCAGGGTAAAGAACAAGTAACAAATACGCAGTCCCCAAGACAATTCTAAATGACGAGGGAAGGGAACCCTGTGGCAATGGTGACAGTTTATAAACAACTGCGGCACCTCTATCTGTACCACACACTATGGGCACTACTGGGGCAGGGAAGGCATCAGAGGAGAAAAATCAACAGGACCCTTGCTCCTGTGGCTCTGCAGTGATGGAAAGGGGAGGTTAGAATCAGAGACCCTAGTAAATACATGCTCGCAGTCATCACTCAGTGCTGATGCTCAGACAGAAGATACAGAGAAGCGGGATGGTGGTGACCCACAGGGTCCTCTGACTGACACATGCCATCCCGGCAAAGAAGGTAAAACAAAAATGCTGTTCTGATGTGGGAGGGCCTTCTGTTTTAATAAAGAAACTGCCTTGGCCAGCCCTTAGGTGGGTAGAGTAGACAGAACAGGAAGAAGGAAGTGAGGTAGATGGCTCAGTCAGATGCCACGCCTCTCCTAAGTGAGATAAATTGCCATGCCTCGCCTCTCTGGAGCAGACTGCCATGCCTCTCCTCAGGGAGACAGATGCAATGAAGCCAGCCACCAGGTCAGACGTGCTGAATCTTACCCGGTAAGACAACATTCGTGGTGTTACACAGATTATTAGATATGGGTTAGTCAAGATGTGAGTAAGAGGCTGAAACTAATGAGCCAGGCAGTGTTTAAAAGAATACAGTTTCCATGTAATTATTTTGGGGCATAAGCTAGCCGGTGGCCGGGAGCCGGGCGGCAGGAAGCCGGCCCACAGCTCATCACTACACTGTTCAGTGGCAATGCCACACGCCAAGGGGATGGTGGGCTTGGGAGGCTACATGGCAGTCAGGGCCAGAGCACAGCAGACTCTGGGGCACTGACAAGAGCGCTGACAGGGCCTGAGAGCAGAGAGAAGGCAAACACCATGCGCAGCAGACCACCATTATGAGATCATTCCCTGTAGAACAGTACATACAGCTGGAGATGAAGAGAGGTTAATCAGGACATGAGGATTAGCTGATAGCTTAGCATTTAGGAATGACAACAGAAAATCGTGTCCACAAGTCCAAGGAATGGATTGTAGATGCATTAATTCCAAATGGAACTAACATTGCCTAAATCTAAGTATGTGAGCAAAAGAATCTGGAGCTTCCTGAATAAATAAGAAGATACATAACATAATAATATAAGTAATAATATAAAAAATGTGTGTGTGAGTATGTGTGTGTGTGCACGTGTGTGTGTGTGTGTGTGTGTGTGTGTGTGTGTGTGTGTGTTACTCACCTCTACCTTCCATTTGGTAATTCCTGGGCTGGCCACTAGGACTGATGGGATGCTCTGAAAAAGCTCACATGGTTTGGTTCCCTGAGGTACCTGGCAACCTGCCACACACAATACTCATCAAGAACTGACTGACAGAGGTAACAGACAAGTAACAGAGAATTGCAGATGTGGGCTGTAGAGGTAGTTCACAATTAATTTCATCATGTGTCACACAGAGAAAATCAAATCCTACCACTCTAGTAAGAAGTGTGGGGAGTGTTAGGAAGAACGCTCTGAATGTCACATTACTTGTATTATAAGATGTACTGTCTCACAGAGAAGGGGAGAATTTCCCTCGGCTTTCTGTGTCAAGAATGCTGTCTTCCCTGAAAGAGGTTTTATCTTGCAGACACTATAGATAGTATTAATGAATTGTTTCCCCCTTCCCTTTACTATGGGGAGCTAAGAGGCAAATATAAAGTCTCTCTGAAGCAACTCAGAGAAATGTGTCTTTTTGTTGCAAACTTGTAATAGCTTCATTATCTTCCTATCCTTATTCCCCCCTTTATCTCCTGCTTCTCATTTCATGTAGATATATCTATATCAATAGATGTCACTGCCATGTAGCCTTAATGTATAAAATTGTGTATAAAGAAATCGGTAAATAACATTTAAGCAAAGGATGCCTTAGAGTCCCACAATTTACACCACAGTGCAGCCTTTGAAGGTTGTTTTACAAACCAAGGCAGTTAATTCACAATTAGGACAAATTTTAATCAGAACACAGAGCCCCCAAGAAAGCATCCAGAGAATGCCATGATCAGTTCCCCACTGCTCAGCTCCCTCAGCCCTTGACAACATCTGTTCACTGCCTGTGTCCCACCAGCTCTCCTTCGCCAGCTCTCTGGAAGGAATCTCCTCCTTTGAGTTCCACTGCCATGCTGTAATTGAAGCTCCCATCTCTTCTCTCCTCGGTTACTGTGGATGTTCCAGAACAATATCCACCGCCCAGCTCTGTTCCATACAATCTGTCTTTCAAGTCCACGAACAAAGCTTTATGCCAAAATCTATCCATCCATTCACTCACTCAACAAATATCTACTGAGAACCTAGTAAAGGTTAGACTTGATGACAAGAAAATAAAGAAACCTGATCTCTTCTCTTAAATGTTTGGTGAATAAAGAAAAAGCAAAAGAATAAACAAAGGAGCACAGCTTGACAAGCAAACAGAAGGAACTCCCAGGGTCCTGCTGGGATGTGCTGAGCAGCAGGTGTGCTGCATATTCATGAGCTCCCTGGGGTGGGGGTGGGGGCACAATGAAGCTACAGAGGAGATGGGGGGGGGGGCCTCAGTGTGGTGATCCATGCCAGTAAACCTAAGCTACAAAGGCCAATCAGGATGACCCCAGAACCCAGATAAGCCTGACAACAGAGCAAATCTCAAAAGATATTTAAGAAAAGTCAGATGGCCAGAAACTGGGTAGGAAGGGCCTAGCAGACTATTCCATTTTGTCATGATTTCTTCAAAAAAAAAAAAAAAAAAAAAAAAAAAAAAAAAAAAAACTCCAGCAGCAGCCCATTCCCAGTCCTGAAGCATGGATTCTATGTCACCAGAGGCAAAGCCACCACTCTTCACAGTGTATTCTCAACTCCTGCTCCAGTACCATGCCTTTCCTTAAAATCTCCAAGCAACTTTTATCCATAGCCAAACTCTATTCCTCTCAACCAGTAAGTGACACCACCCCACCCAACCAGCCTCTGAACCTCAACAACTAACCCTCTTTTCTTCAACGCATTTTAATGTTACAGCTAGTAATGAAAAATTAAGTATGGTTCCTACCTCCATAGAAACTGGAGCTTTGTAGAAGTAAAATGCAAAATGCCAAGCATATAACTATAAAAGATATGAAAGTGTTACATAACAGGAATGTCTACAAAATAATTACTTCATTGAAATAAAAATAGACAGCAGGAGACCATGTGTTAGGGTCAAATACAGAATTCTGCAAATGTTTTAAAAGAAAAGCAGCATTTAAACTGATCCTTCTTGGTTGTCAGGTCTAAGCAATCAGGAGAGACAGGCATGCCCCTCACTAACGATTTCTATTTTCAATTCCCACTCTGCCTTGTCCACAGAACAAACTAAAGAATGAAGCATATAGAAACATAGCAGATGTATCCCTTTTCGGGGGGGACTTGCTGTCCCAAAAGTCATTGGCTAAATGGATCGAAATCCCACATCACTCTACATTACAAAATAAAGCATTAACCATGAGAACATCATCCTTAACGATCTGTCTTAAGAAAAATCTACAAAGATTTTATATGAACCCAGTGCTATTGAGACAAATGTCCCTATATGCTCAGATGGAGATTAGGATCCCCAATGAAACTGCAACTAGCCATTTCTCCATGAATCATGAAAAACAATCAATGTGCTCCAAATCTCCAACTCTTATGACAGTTCAAGAACCATCACGCTGACTTACTTGAGAATTAAATACTAAGAAGAACATGTTTCCTGGAGACAGAAATAATTGAATTTTCATGAAACATAATGCAATGTTTGTTCATTCTATGTAAACATATACAGATTGCAAGCAAGGCTAGATTAATTCCTTCAAAGCACACTAGATTTCTACAAACATAATGAAGCTGTCTGAGGTAATAAAGCCTTGGAAGTCAACATTTGGTGACTTTTTCACTTACTTCTGTATACCTGAAGTGGTGAGATAAAAATGAGATGAAAATATAGGACTTTTAAATGTAAATTAATACAAACTCTTCCAGGAAATACACAAAAAGCTCAGAATGAATGCAAACTACATATGCAAACACAGAGGTGAGCGATGGCCTAAGAAGCCCTTAAGTTCTTACAGCATCTACAATCAGATCAGAACATTAAGTCTCCATCAGAGAAGCCAACCTTTCCCAAATCCTTCTAGAAAAGACAATGAGGACAAAATGACAATATGAAAGGCATCAAGAACTTGCAAAGGTAATGAATGAAGCTGCTTCCAAAAGGCACAAAACCGCTCTCTGCTGTGCCATGTATCACCACTGTAAGTGCCGCTGACAAGGGGTCAGTGCACATATTCATAGCACACAGAGGGGAGTCCCACATCAAAGAGGTGTGTACCTTATGTGGTTCTAGAGGAGAACACTTCCCAAAAGCCCTATGTGCTCATTATTCTTGAGAAAGTCACAACTGAAACTAAATTATCCTTCAATCTGTATTTTATTATCATGCCCAGACTGTTTTCAATTTGCATTGTTTCCTTTAAGACACTGGCACTTTGTTTCCCTGTCTCCCCATTGTCACGTTCACCCCTGTACTATCATGCATATTTCTAGACCTTCCATTTGGTCTTCTATCCTTTGAAGGGGTGGTTATACTCATACCATACCAAAGCCAGACTGCCAACATCAATCTCACCTCATTGTCTCTCTACCCAAGTTCTCTCCGCTGATGGCTACTACCAGTAGAATGATATGTAAGTATGGGCTTTGCTTTGCATGCCAAGCCCTTCAAACACTGATCCTAGGGCTGAATAGATGTCTCAGTGGTTAAGTGAACACCCGTACAGCAGCTCACAACCATCTCTAACTCCAGTTTCAGAGGATCAAATGCACTCTTCTGACCTCCATGGGCACCATGCATGAGCATTGTACACAGACATTCAGACATTTATGCAGGCAAAATACCCATACAATAAGTAAAATTTATATTAAAAAGCAAAAATGAAGAACTCTGACCCTGTTTAGATGTTGTCCTCCTCAACATACTCCCCATACCTGTGGGTATACCCTAACAGGTCCTATGCATCAGTCACCCTAGAACATGCACAACTGCCTTCCACTCCTGATAATACTCTGCACAGGGAGAAGATCTGTGCATCAGACCTACACCACCAGTTATTCAACCTTGCTGCTCACCTCAAGCCTCGAATCCAACAAAAGATGACTTTGTACAACCTCTCCAGTAGCCAGTTTCTTTTCAACTATTCCTACAGAAACATGGACACTGTGGCTTCCTCATCATTCTCGCTCCTGAACTGTCTATATCTCAGAGATATATATATATATATATATATCTCCCCTTCCCTGTGCCCAGCACCTAGCACAGAGCCTGCCACACATTGTCTCCAACACTGAGAACTAATAAACATCACTGTGTGCGTACATGTGTAGAGACACCTAATGATACCAAAATCCTAAAATGCCAATTAAAAGTCATAATTTTAAAACATAGCAAAAATTATGCCTTATGACAATTCTTCACCCCCTTAAGCATAACATGACCATTTCATGATGTTGTTGCTTCTAGCCTAAATTACAGAAATGAATACTGAAAAAAGACAGAAGAAAATATCTTAGTAGATTGTGTTTATCCTCACAGTACCATAAATAATTCCTAAACCTCTAAAATTGCCTTTTTGCAGGGGAGAAAATAAAATTTAGCTACTGGGAGCACATCACACCCGCCTGCAAAGCTGCTGAGATCCCATAAAGCAAGGGCTCCATAAATACTTTACATACAATTCAATTATACGAGCATTCTAGTTGTTCTATTTTGTTTTATCTCTGAGAATTTCTTTAAAGGATAAAAAGAAACCTCCTTAGCCGGCCATATATAACAAAATCTTTCTGGTCTACAATTTTCCACATGATAATACAGAACAGAATGTGAGGCCCAGTTGACATTTAAAAACTCGGGGCTGTTTAGAAGCCCATACTCTAGAACTGGAGCGTTTAAAGGAAATTTAGACATACTGTCTTAGGCCACTCATTTTTCAGTGAAGAAATTGAGACTCACATGACTTGCCCAAGACCTGCAGCCCTGAGAGTAGCCAGGTCATAACACCAAGCCCTTGTATTCTTACAATCAGAATCACGCAGAGCAGCTAATGGCACAAGGAAGGTACACTTGGAAAAAACAGGTCCCCTTTTTCCCACTGTTATGCTTCTATGAACTTATCAGGGGAAAAGATCCTAACGATTACCATGAGGGGCGAGAGGCCCCTCTTGTCTGTCCTGCCGTTCGTTCTGGATTTGTGTACAGGCACTAATGATGTACTAGGCACTGACCTAGGGCTGAAAACATCACAACTATCAAAAGCAAAACTTATCCTGCTCTCATGAAACAATTATTCTCCTGATTTTTGTGTCTTCTACCTGTGAATGGTGAAATTCAAATACTGAAGAGGATTATACCAGAGACACGCCATGTTAGTCAACATTCTACCACTGTCATGGAATACTTGATGTAATCAAATTAGAAAGAACAAAGATTTATTTGGCAGCTTAAACTCACGTTTGGTTGGTCCCACCACCTCTTGGGCCTGTGGTGAGGCAGGACCTCCTGGTAGGGTCACTTGGCAAAGGAAGCTGCTAGGGCCCAACATCCTCTTCAAAGGCATGCTCACAATGACCTGAAAACCCCTGTAGGCTCCACCTCTTCAGAGGTCCACCATCTTCTAGTTATACCCGGGTCCTAGTATATACTAATCTCTAAGGAATGCTTACCCCAAACCTAGCACATCCTCTACATTAGTAGCTTGTGAAAACGTCTGAGGGTGCAGTTCTCCACATAAACTGCACTGCTAACTCCTGCCTAGTTCACAGAACCAAAACTATACCTCATGCTGAGACAGTATTTCAGTGAGTGCTGTACAGTGAGAAGGAAGTAGAAAAACTCCCACTCTTTTCTACCACCCTTTCCACTAAACTAAAGAAGAAAGGAGGGTAGAAATGCCTAAGGAAAAAAATGAGTGAGGTCTCCTGGACTTTATGTGAAATGAAATTGGAGGAGAGAATCTCAAGATCTCAGTCAGCTGAAAATGAACGCACAATACAACCACCAAGTACATTTTGTGACTCAGTAATGGCGCTGGACAACAAAACGGTACAAAGTCTCAAGGCATGCATCAACCACCAGGCATCTGGAGGGCAGGGCTTTAGGCTTGGCAGCTGGACTAAGAAGAACTGTATGAGCCTTTCAGTGTTAAAAAACCAGCAGGAGGAATGTTCCCTTATTCCAGTAGCAGCAAAGCACTAGCCTGTCTTCCTAACACAGCTGCTAATATCCTATTGGCCAAAGCAGTCAAGAAGGTGAACACCAAATCAGCAGAACAGAGAAATAAGCTCCTCCCACAGCAGAAAATGCTTCCAAGCTCCAGGGCAACATGAGTGGACAAAGGAAGGACTAGATGGTTGGATGAAATTACAGCTTGGAGCAATCTAAACTGGCCAGATGTATAGACTTCTGACTGGTACTTCCCAGTCAACTTCATCAATTTGTTCACATGGATGGGAAAGAGTGGGGAACTGAAAGGCAGTTACTTTATACAGTCACCAAATGTACAAAACTTTAGGTGATTAAAATAAGAATCATAGATGGGTTCTTTTCTCCATTTCCCCAGCGTACAGTGTGCAGGCACTCAGCTGCCAACATCGAGCAGGCAGCACACAGCAGAACCACTGCTAAAGCACGTGTCCCAGGACGAAGCCAGAATGGAAACCTTCTCTTTACACTAGCAAGACCACACTTGAGGGTGAACAGGATTAAGGACAGGATTAGATTAAAAACTCTACTAGGCAAGACATCCAATCCCCTGCAAAAGGCATAATGGAAACCTCAGACATGCTCCAAGCTACATTTCCTAGTCAAGCAAGAGCACCCTAAAACATACCATCACAACCAGGAGAAACTGTCACAGTGTGACAAAGTTGGACCAAATCTGACAGAACACTGTGAGACAGAGGTGGATGCCAGAGAGGATTGACTATTTTGAACCCCAGTGTTGAGACATGAATGATACGACAATAGCATGAGAGTCACAAAGCTACCCGGGCTAAGCATGACAAGCCCAGGAGTAATCTGCACGGAGTCTGTTGGTTTCCACCCACTCACAGTTCCTGGAGAGGGATTTAGAATGATTGCGATATAAAGAAAACTAAAACTACTCAATACTACAGATTTAATATTCAAGAGGCACCAATACAACCACATGCTTCCATGGTACTCACATACCTGTGTCATGTAACTGTCCTTTGACCTGGATCATCTGCACAGTCTCACCTGCAGGTCACCTCAGGGTACCTCTCCCTCAGATTAAAAGCAAAAGCTCTGGGCACGTACACAAAACAGCCAGCAGAGGACTCCGGGAAGGAAGCAAGCACAGGGGTCAATTATGAAGGCAGGTCAAAACTTGACAATATAATCCACAGCAAGCATTTCTTCACTGTTCGCTTTCTTTCTTTCTCTCTCTCTCTCTCTCTCTCTCTCTCTCTCTCTCTCTCTCTCTCTCTCTCTCTCTTTCTTTCTTTCTTCGTGCTATTTTTCCTCTAAAGGTGATTTCCAGTTGCAGAGTGACAGGCGTCACGGGCAAGTCACATTCGAGAGAGACCTGTGTCTGTATGTAGACGAAGTGTTTACAAGAGCTGGACAGAGACTATCCCTCACGGAGGGTCAGGAAGCAGATGCTCTAAGTCTACATGTGTAGAAAACTCTAATCTTAAGTGTCAGTCAAAAGCCTATGCAGCACACACTCAAACCTGTACAGCAAATGTTGAGTAGAGTGTGAGTCTTGCTCCAAGGTTTCAGACTAATCTCAAAAGTACTCAGATCTGCACTGCAGAGACACTGAGACATGAATCACTGTGCACAGAAGGAAAGTGCTCAGATCTGCACTGCAGAGACACTGAGACATGAATCACTGTGCACAGAAGCACACCCAAAGCTCTTCATCTATTAAAATCCCAACCGTCGTCACAGGATTAAAACCGAACAAGAACATACACAAGTCCCCTTCACAGCATCCTCACATAATACAAAACTAGTTCAAAGAAGCAGGAAGCAGAGTTCCATTCGACACAGACATCTGTCTCAAGATGAGCTAGGTGTTGAAATTATCAGTTATCATCTAAAAGTGACTATTGTAGTTTTGCTTTCAGAAGAAATAATTTTGTAAGAATGAAAACACAGGCATTCTAAGCAGAAAATGGAAACTGTGAAATACAAGCAAATGTCAATTACAAAGGAACAAAAACATTATGGAAGAAAGTTACTTGATGACCAGAGAAACAGAAGTGAGATAACAGAGGACACGGCCAGTGAACATGAGGTCATTCCATGAGGTTCACCAGATCTGAAAGACAGAGAAAAGAACAGGAGGAAAGAGGAGAGGAGGGCAGAGGGAAAGGGAGGGGCAATTAGGGAAAGGAGGAGAGAGGAGAAGAGAGGAGAAGAGAAGAGAGGAGGGTAGAGGAGGAAAAGGGAGAGGAGGGGAGGGAATTTTGATTGACACATACAATCAAAACTCTCATACATTAAAAAATATTTTTGTAAAATAAAAAGGGGTCTCTGTGGGAGAACAAAGAGGAAAAAAGATGGTCATGTAAATTCAAAGAAAACTAAAAACATGAAAATCACATTTCTGAAAATCAAGAAGGCAAAAAATAAAAATCTTGAAACTAGCTTAAGAATTAACAGAAAACAATAGATATAGACAAACAATTATTAGGCAAATGAAATTATACTTTTCATATAACCATACGTAAAAACAACAACATTTTTAAATTGCTAAGAGAAAGGAAAGAGCCATCAATCCGTGATTTTATATTCATTAAAAATATTGTTCAGATAAAGAGGAAAGGTGTGCTCAGATAAAACACACCTTTATCATCAGTCTGTAAGAAATGCCAAAGGTCCTGAGTTCATTTCCCAGCAACCACATGGTGGCTCACAACCATCTGTAATGAGGTCTGGTGCCCTCTTCTGGCCTGCAGGCATACAAGGAAGCTAAACACTGTGTACACAATAAATAAATAAATAAATCTTTTAAAAAATGAATGGGTAAGCAGACTGAAGTGTAGCTATACAATAGAATAGTATTCAAAATGAACGGCAATGAACTGATATAGCAATGACTGACACGTTAGCAGAGGGAAAACTCGAAACTGCTATATGATAAGTGAAAGAAGCCAAATATAAATACATACTGACCATAAGACATTTACAGAACATACTAAATGGAAAGATGAAACAGCAGAAGCTATCAGTGGTAGCAAGACAAGATTAGATGTGGGGCAGATCACAAAAAGGTCAAGAGCAAACATGCTGCTGATGATAGTATTATTCATCTTCTCTGCAATTATGACATCATCTACACCAAAATTAGGGGAATATTCGGCTTATCCCAAACACAACACTTTGAAAGCATTGTGGTACTCACAGTTTGGGAGGTAACAGGTTAGCAGTTCACGGTTAGCTGGCTTGGTGTTTTACACTAGGAGTGCAGTAGCATACCACGATAAGAACATGTGGCCGAGTACACTACTCACATCATAGAGGTCAGAAACAGGAAGGAGCCAAAATCCCCTTTAAGGGAATGCCCCCAATGACCTGACTTCCTTCCAATACACTCCACATCTAATAGCACCAGCCTGAGGACCGGTCCTTGAATACATGAGCTCTAGGGCATAATCTGGATCCAAAGGACTAAGTCGTAAGTTTTTTTACAAGGAAAGGGCACTCTCTATTATTTCTGTAACCTCCTGATCTAATACCCTGCCTAGCATTCTTTAAAATGCTAACTATTAAACAGCATGTCAAGTGTACCTAACAACCAAGGCTATACCAAGGCTAATGACCTTTAAAAGCTGATTAACTTAAATCACTGACCTAACACTAAACCATACAGAGACTGCATAGATGAGCTACCAAAGAGAAACAGACTAGAAAAAGCCTCACATTAACACAGGGAAAGCACAAGAGGAAGACCAACTGGGGAGCAGCAGTGATGCCAAAGATAACCCCTGGGAAACAGGAACCTGACTTATCCTGAGACACATTTGCAACCTCTACATCATATGTTCCATTCTGAGCCTTTCCTGATAATCTTTCTAAGCCTTCCTCTCCTCTTTCACTGTGCCTATTACTCATTCCTCTGTTACAAATACCACATGCTACCATTATCATTTTTATGTCTATGTGTCATGACAGCCTCAAAGGGACAATACTGATTCTATTCCCTATTACCCTTAGGAAGACTGTAAGAAAAACTTCATACACAAACAGGCAAACAATAATTGTATAGCACTAGAAACTGATAATGAATTGATTTACAAAGGTTTCCCCAGAGCCCATTTTACAATTCAACAAGGAGGCAAGGGAACTGTATGTCAAGAGTTCTCTAAAGGAACACAACTGATACAATGAATATGCATGTTAAAAGGGGATCTATTAGAGTGAGTTACAGGTCAACAATCACTATCTCTTGACAGAAAGGCCAAGAACCTCGCAGTTGTTTGGCACATGAGGCTGGATGTCTCAGCTGGTCTTCAGACTATGCTGGAATCTAGAAATAGGATCTAACCCCATTGAAAGAATACTCAGGAAGGATATAGATGAATTCGCCAGTGACAGTGAGGGCAAGCAGGTAAAAATAGGAAGCTCCCTTCTCCCATGTCCTTTTGTGTGGACTTCCACAAGCAGATATGGCCGAGATTAGGATGGGTCTTGTTATGGATATTGGCCAGGAAAGAAACTAAACAAAGGAGATTAGATTCAGAGTTCTTGTTTTGGAAAGAAAAAAAAGGGGAAATGCTATAGGATAATGCTCTTGTACACTGTAAAGATTTGAGACTAGTAGTAGTTTAATAAAACACTGATTGGGCAGTAGCCAGGCAGAAAGTATAGATGGAGTGACCAGACTAAGAGAATTTTCGAAAGAAGAAAGGCAGAGAGTCATTTACCAGCCAGATGGAGAGGAAGCAAGATGAGAATGCCTTACTGAGAAAAGGTACCAAGTCTTGTGGCTAACTAGAGACCAGAATTATGGGTTAATAAAGCTGTAAGAGCTAGTTAATAATAAGTCTGCCTCTGTGTGTTTCTTTGGGACTGAACAGCTGTGGGACCAGGCAGGACAGAAAATTCCATCTAAAGGGTCTCCTGGCCTGAAATAATCCAGATTTAAAGTGGGCCACCCCACCTCAAATGAGCCAATCAATGAAATCTCTCACAGGTGTACCCAACAGCCTAGGTTCTAATTGATTCCAGACGTGGTCATGTTGACAAGCACGATGAGCCACCAGAGACATAGATTCAGCATTTTAAGTTACTTTCTACCATAGACCTTTCTCTCTGCCTTGGTCTATGTATAATCTTCAGAACTTCACAAGGCATCAATGAATGAGAAATTTCTTCCTGGCACAATCATATCCAGTCATCATCCCTTCATGATGCCTTTAGATGTTTGCATCCCATACCCCTTACGAATAGAGAGAATCAGCCTGAGTCATCCCAGTGGGAAACTGTGTAGTACTGGGACATGACTCAATATTATCCTCAAAGCACCAGGGGGTATGAGGTGGTTAGCCAAATCATCAGGAGAATAGACAACACTCACATCACAATTACTAAGTCTAGGAGCCTGAACGTCACAGTGAATATACAGAATACAAGGAAGACGAGAAAAGATACAGTTCTGTGAGGCACTTGGAAAACACGTGTTCTAGACATAAAAACATGTATAGCAAGGCCAACTGCAGTGTGCATGCACATTAGCAAGCTCATCTCATGTTTAAGAATATGCACTGTAGGCCTGCCTGTCATCTGAGGTAGAGACAGTGGCCAGAGGACCACTGCCACCACCAGGCAGCACAGGCAGGGTGCCACTATAATGAGTAAATGTCTGGTAGAAAGAAAGAAGCAAGCAGAGCAGTTCATGTGCTGTGAAGAGGCAGAACTGGAGACATGACAGTAGTGAAGAACAGGCTGATGCGAGAGAACTGCAGTGACACCTGAGGTCAGGGGATATCTGGGCCTGTGTTGCCACCACAGCCATGTCTGGGACCATGGCCCTGCTGCAGCTGGGGTCCATGTTGAGATCCCAGGTCCTTGTTTCCAGCAAAGGCCATGCAGATGCCAGAGGTCTGGACTGCTGCCTAAAGCCACATAGATAATGTAGGGCCATGATGAACTAACTGGTTCTGGGAGAGCTGACTATGCTGCTCCCTGGCCTCAAGAGGCAGGGAAGTTGGCCCTGACCTTCACCTAAGAGGGGCAGTGCTAGCAGGAGTCTTGGCTGACCAACTCAGCTACCACCCAGGCCTATCATGCAGGATTTTGAGTTGGCCCACTCCAACATCTACTTATCTATTATCTGCTGGAATATATGAAGGAACCAGTTCTGCTCAACTATAACCACAAATCTCCATTACTTAGGACAAAAGCAAGAATATCTATCCAAGAGGGGTTTTGTGAGGGTCCAGTATTGACATTGTACCAAAAGACAGAGGCTGTAAACCAGACAAACAACTTATTGCAATGAACATTTGCAATTAAAACAGGTAAGGCAAAAGGGTATATTGTGCAACACACAGCAGCTCCCAAGGCCACCTTGACAAAGGATTTGTGATGGAGAGGGAGGCAAGATGGAGGAGCAAAGTGGGCTTATTCTTTCTTTTGTGGGGGAGAATACAAGGGTAGAAGGTATACATGGAAGGACGGGCAGTGAATGGGATTGGGATACATGATGTGAAATTCCCAAAAGAATCAACAGAAAAACTATGTTAAGAAAAAGAATACGTACTCTATCATAGATGACATACAAGGTAGTAGAGCCCTTCTTCTAAGGGAGCTGACTATAAAACAGGTGAAAATGTGTGCTCCATCTGTTCCATTGGTATCCATTCTTCATTTCATGTTAGGAAAAACTGGTTGTTCCAAATCAATTTTTGACCTCTGCAAAATCACACACTTCCCTATTTGGGTAGCATAACCTGGTGGCTCTCTTAGTTTGATTACTATTGCTGTGATGATGACCATGACAACATGCAACCTGGAAAGAAAAGGCTTATTTCATTTTCTAATTTGCAATCCTTTGTAAAGAGAAGCCAGAGCAAGAACTCAGGGCAGAAACCTGGAGGCAGGAACTGAAGCCAAGATAATGGAGGCGTGCTACCTACTAGCTTGCTCCTCTTGGCTTGTTCAGTTTGTTTTCCTATACAACCCTGGCCTACTAGCCCAGTGAACATGGCCTTCCCACATCAATCTTCATCAAGAAAATGCCCCTCAGCCTTGCCCGCAGGTCAGTCTGATGGATGTATTTTCACAACTGAGCTCCCACTTCCCAGACAACTAGCTTGTGTCAAGTTGAAAAATAAACCACCACAACAGTGGTAAGTACTAGAAGCGAGCTATTTGATCAGATTCTCCGGTCATAGACAAAATAAAAAATGGGGATTATGGCAAAATCTACCTCAGAGTTTTGCTTGCATGTTTATAATGGAGATAGCATAAAAGGCATATGTTCTGAAATGGTAGTGCACAATCAGGGCTCAGATGACGTCTGCTACTAACCATTACTGCTTCATCATGGGCACCTTTGCTTTCTGGTGATCTAGGCACGTAGCCAATCTTCTACAAGGCCTAAAACTGGTACAGTATCATGATGCTGTTTCTAGTTTTCTCTTAAGCTGGGTGTGGTAGTGCACACCTGTAATCTCAGCATGCAGAGGACGAAGCAGGAAAAGCAGGAATTCAAAGTCCATCTATACAGTAAGTTTAAGGGTCACATGGACTACTTGCGACCTGATCTTAAAAACACCAAAACAAAACAAAGTTCTCTCCTACAGTTCTCTGTTGTGAGAGAAAGGACTGGAGAAATACAGAGCAGAAAGGGAAAGCAGAGAGCAAGAACCAAGGAAGGGCGAACACGTGGAAGGGCAGGTAGACAGCGCAGTGAAACAACAAGGATTGCTGCATACGCAGCCAGTCTCTTCAGGATGCCGATAGGCAGGAAAATAAAATCACTGTATTCAGCAAATAACGTCTGTGGGTAGGACTGCCAGCCACATAGTTTAAAAGGTCTACCTACAGATGTCAAAACACATTCAAGTCTAAGAACACAGCAGTTTGTTGTCGTAACTTCAAATCCAAACAACAAATCCTCTCAGACTTGCTTTTATAATTTTAGCTCTTCTTCAATGGCTTCAGTCTCCCTCTCTTTTAAGATACTTAAATTTCATGCATACAACTTTGCAACAACCTGAGCACATCCTATCATCACCACACATCACTGGGTCACTGCTTTATTCTTGTTTGTTATTTTGTCATTATTTTCAAGGATATCTGGTAAGGCTCAACTTCCAGAACAGCAGTGTTTCTGGTGGCCATTAACAACTAGTCTCAGACAATTATTGTGGGAGGAAACATCACAAAACTCATGAATGAAGGATGCCAAGGAACAACTGATACAAGTCAATTAGCCATGCTTTCGGTCTTAGGTCTGGACCTTTGAGAAGAAACTTTAGGGAGAAAACCTAGAATTCATTCAAATCTTCTGTTTAGAAACAAAGAAAACAGAAGGTCACAGGAACATCTAAAGTCATCTACACCGGAGCCTTTCGACAAGAGTTCTCAAACTATGGCTCACAAACCCCACAAGGGTCACATAACAGATATTTATGTATTTACATAATTCATAACAGAAGCAAAATTACAGCTATGAAGAAGCAATGAAAATAATTTTATAGTTGGGGGTCACCACAATATAAGGGACTGTTATTAAAGAGTCATAGCTTTAGGAAAATTGGGAACCACTGCTTTAGACTTAATACACTTAGCATTTCGTTCTCTATTAAAAAGCACCATGTCTACAGGCTTCTCTCTCTCTCTCTCTCTCTCTCTCTCTCTATATATATATATATATATATATATATATATATATATATACATATATATATATATATATGAAATACATATATATTCATTCAAATAAGAATCTGGACACAGAGATAAATACAGATAATGAAGGAAGGAGTTCAGCTCAGTAGGAAATAGGCTCTGTGACATGGAAGGCAACTTTTGTAATACTTCTATTAAGGAGTCCCTCTGTTGATAAACAGTTCGAACCATTAGCAAAATTCTGAATGTTGCAACTTGAAACATAGGAAATTAATCTCTATTGAATTGTTATCATATGTCAGACTTCGTTAAACACTTTTCACACATTACCTCAACTACTTTTGACAAAAGAACTTTAAACATGATATCCCTGTGTCTGCTTCAACTAGAAGAAAACCAAGAGTCAGAGGACATGAGGAAAGTGCCCCATATACTCAGCTGTTGCAGATCATAGCTTTAACCATCAGCCCGAGTTTCTAAACACCCAAGGGCCACTCAGGCCTTATGTTCTCAGGCTCTATTTCCACCCTTCATCCTCAGTCAGCTTTTCACACATTTGAAAGCTACCTACGAAGCCTTTGGCTATGTGTAGAGATTCACTCTCTGCAGAAGAAAAGCCAGGGGAAGCCTGGATAGACTCTGAGGCTCCCCTGGCTTCAAGTGATTTGCTGTCATCATCATCAGTCATCAATCATGAAATCACATATAAACACAGTACAACCACGAGCTTTAAACAGTAACGTTGCTGAGACGTGGTCACTGCCCTAAGCCATGCCAATTGCTTAAGCCATTTCCCAGGACTTGAAAAACCTTGGCCTACTACAACCAGGTTGAAGACATCAAGCCTTAATTCAGATCCACACAGTTATCTGATGAGTGACCTTGACTTAAAGACCCAAAACTCCACCTTCAGAAAAACCAAACATCATTTCCCGGAATAGGCATCTTTTGAAGAGCCATGTGTACAACCACTCATAGACAGCAGTTAGTTCACTCTTCCTTACCCTGTATTTAATCCCCTTTCTTTCTCAACCACCCACTTCTTTAACCCATAAATATTCTACAGCCCTATTCTCAAAGAGGCAGATTAGAGATTGGACCTCCTGCCACCTCTTAGGAATGAATTCTTTTTATTTTTCAAAATTCATCATTTTAGTGACTTAGCAGATAAAGCAGGCCTCAGTAACAAGAATAAAAAGAGTGACCAGGCATTCAGCCTCCTAACCAAGGACAGTTCCAACACTCACGCCACCTCCGTCTCCAGTCTCACCTCATCATGAACTGGTACCATGCCCTTAATCATAGTTTGTCCAACGGGAAATGACTTATTCTTGTCTACACTGAAAATGAAGGCTCTGTACCCAATCCAAAATTGCCTTTTAAGATCACAAAGCAAATGCCCCTTTTCGGGGGCCAAAATGTAGAGGGTAGGGAACACTGAGCAGGCAAAAGTCCACATCACTACCTCTCTGTTTGGTGCTTCACTGATTAGTCTCTCAACATTCACCAAAACATCAGACTCCACATATACATAGAGTTTGAGGCAGTTTCATGTATCACAGGCGACTCTTGAACTCACTACATGGCTGAGGATGTCCTTGAACTTCTGATATCCTGCCTCTCTACCTTCTGAGTACTGGGTTTACAGACCTACATCACCATGTCCGGTTTTAAGTAGTGCCAGGGATCAAATACAGGGCTTTATGCATGCTAGGCAAGACTTGACAAACTAAGCTATATTCCTAGCCTTAAAAAAGGTTCTTTCATAATTAAATTCATAGTCATATTTTTAAAATGCACAGTTTTGAAACCAAGTCTAAATAGTATCATTTCTATTAGGCAACGGTCCCCCAGAAAAAGAGTTGCAAAGGGCTTTCTCAAGTTTGGTTAGAATTTAATTAGCTACATGTCTTTCCAGATTCTTTCACTTGATGGTAATACCTTTGCTGACAGAAGGGAGTAACTAGGTATCATGGGCCTGTGTGGTTTTATTTCGTGCTGTAGTGTAGTTATAAAATCTCTCCTGAATTCTGGCTACTGAACTGAATGCAATAACAACAAAAGAGGATTATATATTAGCTTTATTCTTGAATAGCTGGGAAGACAAACTGCACTCATGTGACACATATATAAATGCCTTTGGGGCAATTACAAAACCCTCCCCAATGCTCCCAACGAGTACAGAATCCTAAGATCCAAATCTAGGCGCCAAGAGCTGACAAGGGGATATCCAAAGATAAGACACATTTGCAAAATGAGGAATGACGAGCACAGCAGCAGACATGGGCCTCACGGGCATTCTTGGAGAGGTTGGTGAAGCTGCCCCTGGTGACACAACTGGAGGTGATTATGCAAATGAGGTCACATGAGAATGGGCAGGTCCTCCAGGAAACCAGTAAATGTAGTACAGGGTTCTTTCCTACCTGAATTGACGAGCTGCTGCTCCATCACTCCACAGCCAAGGACTTCAAGCCATTCTCCATGGAAGTTGATCTCCATCTCGAAGGAAGGATGGGTGAAGGGAAAGTAGCAATCCACCCACCGGACCTCCAGCCCTGCAGAAACCCAGAGGAAAGGCACACTGAGTCATAAGGTAGTCAGTCTACCCCTGCTTGGCATCAAATTTTCCTTTCAGTTACCTACACCAATTACAACATTCTAAATAAATCAAACAGCAAACACGATCATTTGCAATATGCTGGAGCAAGACAATAAATAATAAAACTTAGAAAAACTGGACATGTCTTTAACAAACAAACAAACAAAAATCTTGTGCCATTCCAGGACCCTCCAAAAGCAATTCTATCGGCTGTCTATTCACTGCGATCACAAAGTCGGTGGAAATTAGGCCTAGACCATGAAAAAGCAGGGGATTCTGGTGGTTTTTATAAGTGATAGTGGCACATTAAGGTTAATAAAACTATACTTTCACTAAACTGTCCCCCAAATGTATATATATCAATGATGAAATAACAATTCTGGATGTCCTAAGTTCAACTGCAAAGGCCTAAGGATGGCATGCAAAGCAAACACAGAGTTAATCAATTCACTGGGGCAGAGGCCCCTTTGTGGGTGTATGCTGAAACTGCTGACTTGAAATCCATCATGCCTGATGCCAGTCAGTGCTCTGGCTAAGCCCAGGGCTGCTGTGGGATACTTTACACTGTGAGAAGACAGACTGCTGTGATTGGTGTAATAAAAAGCTGAACGGCTAACAGTTAGGCAAGAGAGATAGGTGGGAATTCCGGGCAGAGAGAGAATTACTGAGAGGAAGCAGGATGGACAGTAAGTATGGAGATGAGGAACACCATGTGGCAGAATGTAGATTAATATAAACTGGTTAATTTAAGCTATACGAACTAGTTAAAGCAAGCCTAAGCTAAGGTACAACTTTCATAATTAATAATAAGTCTCCATGTCTTTATTTATGAGCTGGAGGCCCAAAGAAAAATCCGCCTACACAAAACACATGTAACATACCAATTCAGAGCAGCGCTCCTTCCAGAATGCCTTCCAATCCCAAACACTGTTTATCTGGCATAATATTGCCCTAATCTCTAGGCAAGTAGATTCTATATATATACAGCTTATACCTTCTTCAAATTCTATTATCAAAAAAAATGCCCTTTGATCTGGCCCACTGCACCTATTTCTACTAGTTCCCTATTCTTGTTGCTGGAAGTCTCAAGAAATTATTGTAGAACTAGTCCGTTATCTGGCTAACATCTTCAATCTATCAACAAGCCCTTGACTCAGAGATCCCCACTCAGTCCCAGAGTTCTGTTTTCACAAACCACAATGCTTAGATGAGGAAAACAAGACCAACTTTCACTCTCCGAGAAGCACATGTTGACAGTTTTATAAATTATTAACAGCTAGCAAGGTAAGAAAATAAAGTCTTTCACATTTAAGTCAAACATTTAAAATATCAAACATTTTTCTACACTAAATGGCCAATATAGTTTAATATCAACAAACAAAAAGCAATACCAACTAAATGTCAGAATTGATCTTCAATAATCAATCAGAATCAGAAATATGGTACCTTTGAGCATAATATCATCATTTAGCAAAGTTTTTCTTTTTGATTAAAAAACTCAAAATAATGATGGCTGAGAAGGGCAGAGGTGACGTGAAAGCACAGAGCAGGGGAGAAGTTTCCTAGTTGCTTCATGACCCTACCAAGAACACAGAAGAAACACAACTCACCTGAGCTCCTGTCCCTTCCTCAGATGGTCCTTCTCTTCCTCTTTCTGGCAACTTCACAAAAACCAATCCCCTGTGAATTTAAGACAATCTATTTTCTTGCTCAATAACATCTGACTTTGATCCCCAGAGAAATCAAGACATGTAATAAATGGAGCTAGCAATTGCTTCCGTCTTGTGAGCACTCACTATGCCTCCCTTTTCACAGAGAAGGAAAAACCAAACAGAGAGTCTATCTTGTCCAAAGTCACACAGCCAGGGCAGGCAACTAAGTAGATTTGCTCTACTCTAAATCCCTCACATTGACAATTTAAACAAAATTACCTGATCATCAATTAAAACTCAAGATAGAAGCCGACAGTGATGGAACAGGACTGTAAACCCAGCACTTGAGAGGCAGAGAGAAAAGAACTGCCCACAAGTTTGAGGTCAGCATGGTCTATACACCAAGTTTCAGGCTAATTATGGCTATATAGTGAAACCCTGTTTCAAAACAATAACATTAAAATCGTACAGAAGCAAAGCCATGAGTCCTGGTCCATTTTATGTGAACGTGGAGCTTTCCGTTGGCTCTGTTCAACTGGAAATTTCTTTTTCTAGTTAACTGTTGTCTGAGGTACTGACTACTTTTTGTTAACAATGTTAATTTATTTCCCCTTCTAGTTTATACAAGGAAAAATAGAAAAACATTCTACTATACATGTAGAAAATACACAAACTGACAGATATTAGCAGATGTATACACATGTGAATCTGTAACCACATTCAAGCTAAAGAAAGAGCCAGGAATACAGACACACATCTGTAATCCCAGCCCCCGGGGAGACTGAAGGAGGAAGATGTCAAGCTGAAAGCCACTAAGGGAACAACTTAGCAAGATCCTATTTCAAAATATTTTTTAAAATGCCTGGTGATGTAGCTTATTGTCAAGAGTGTTTGGCTAATATGTGGGAGACCCTGGGTTCAAACCCATTATTATTATTATTATTATTATTATTATTATTATAATATTTTTACCCTGGATCCCCACATCCTTAACAATCTTTCCCATCACTACCATGGCACTTGCACCCCGAAGATTTACAAGTGCAATAGCAAACAGAACATATTCTTCTGCTGTCTGGTCAGTCTAAGATTCGTCCACACTGTTGCGTGTACCAACAGGCATTCATTTCTAGTACTGAATAGACTCAGCCAGCCTCTTTCTAATGAGGAAGGAAAGCCTCCCTTTTGAGGGCCACTGGAGAAATGTCTACAAGCCACCATCTATGGCCAGAACTGTTGTTCTTCAGCTGTGCTCTAAGAAGGGCTGTGTAAACCTGTGCACTTGTACCTATGCAAGCCCAACAGGTTCTAGAAATATTTCCATTAAAAGCTCCAGAGGCCCTTCTGCTAGCACACAGCAGTACGTGAAGCATCCAGACAGAATGGTGTTGGTAGGTGAACAGGAAGACAAAAGCATTTTATGGCACTGGTATCTCCTAGCAGAAGGGCACAGGTAGTGTAATGAAGGCAGTTAATGTAAACAAGGTAGGTGTAGGTGCCTTTTATAATTGGATTGAAGTCTACCAAATACCACTCCAGGTTTATATTATGATCATTACCATATAATTATTATCTAAGGGCCTATATCATGTTAAGAGGATTCTACACAAACTAATTCTATTCTATGACCTTAAAGAAAAAAACCACCTGTTATGAGCAGGCTAATTAAAGTCCCACGTACAGACTTGGCAAAGCAACATACAGCTCTCACCTCAAAGTGAAAAAGAGAAGAGTTTAGCCTTAGGCCAAGTATGAGTGACCACAGCTAAGGAACATGGGTTCAGATAATCTCAAATACCATGTTCTAATGTGAACACAATTTCATGTTCTTTTTATTATTACAGAACAAAAGAAAGCCTGCACCAAGGTACTTTTTAAAGGCAATAGTGGAAACATCAGGTAGGCAGTTGCAGCAAAGTGTAGAAATATCCACCATAGGTTCCAGACTCATTTTGAGACATGGCTCAGAAGAGCTGCAGGTTTAAACACATCATCACATCTATATCAGTGGATCAACAGGTTCTTAAACCATGCTCTAGATTACTATAATGAAACATGTCAGTACTGCCAACCATTGTTAAGGGATTGCTTAGAGAATAATAACAAGAAGAAAGCCATTTGTTTAGAGAATAATTCCAAGAAAACAACTGTACATAAAGAGTACAGAAGAAACTTTTTACAAAAAGTAGTTTGGCTTACAGAATGCTGTATCCACAAGTACGTGATCCATGAACATGCAGGGCTAACAGGCACAAAACAATGCCATTCATAGCAATAGGCACCAGGGAATCAGGAACTTATCTCTGGGAGAAGAGACTTAATTTCTTTCCGGGAAGAAAGCAGAAAGCAGAAATAGCACAACAATATGTCTGAGTTAAAGACAGAGCTGGACAATTTAGAGAGACTGTACCAATACTTGGAGCAGAGTATAGAGGGAAAGAAAGAAATATATTGAACAAGTTCTGTGGATCTGCAAAAGATCATCCTCAGTGGAACGCTAACCACTTTGTGTACCTTGAAGAATCTGTCTGCAGACAGGAGGGCTTAAGGGAAATGATGCTAGTATAGGACCAAGAAGGGTACCAGTTGCCAACAGCCAAAGGGAAAGGCTTGTCATGCACTGGTTACCATCCACAGTACTCAAAATGTCTCTGTATCAATAACGGGGGAAAAACAGTTGCATTCTAAATACTATTTCAGTCCTGCCTGAGAAAGAGTAAAAGATCATAAAAAGGATGAAAGTGTTTCTGAGTATTCACAAACAAAGCTGATAGACTCTGATTAGAGACAGAATTGCCCACTGCATCACAAGGTGAAGTAAGCAATGCGGGTACCACATAAATAATTGCCAGGGATGCATAGAAGAAAAAGAATATGTTAAGTAGACACTGGGAAAATATTTAAAAAGATGTTCATTACATTATGAATGTGATTGAAAAAATGTACAGGAGAGGATTAGTAGCAAAGATGACTCTCCAGAACAAAAAAGGAAAATTTGAAGATAAGGCAGCAAGAAGTATCCAACATGAAACAGAAAGACTAAAACAGGCAAGACAATGAACAGGAAGGAGAAATTCCAAACCATAAAGTATGTATAACTAGAGTCCCAAAAGGGCGGGAGTGACAGAAAATGTCTGAGTGTTGCTCTCTGATTCCCACAGCAATGTCCTATTTTCACTGAGCACTCTGCTGGCAAAAAGCAAGGCAGTCCACACCTCCATTGCAAAAGGATCCAAACTCAGGAAGGCTAAGCACACTGGAAAACTTTCATTTTTAATACATCTTTAGTGGACTACAACCAAGCTACAATGAACACAGTCAACAAACACTGCTTGATAGAAAAAAAATGATTTCCTACTTCACTGTTTTTGGAGGATTCTGAAAACAGCTGTAATGGGATGGATGAGAAATGTATCACCATAGACCAGCAGTTCTCAACTTGTGGGTTGTGACTGCTTTGGGGGTCAAATGACCCTTTCACAGGGATCGCATATCAGATATTTACATGATGTAGCAAAATTACAAAATTACAAAATGTACAAAATTACAGTAGCAACAAAAATAATTTTATGGTTGGGGATCACCACAACATGAGGAACTGTATTAATGGGTCGCAGCATGAGGAAGGTTGAAAACCACTGCCATAGACTCGTGTATTCAAACACTTGGTGTCTAGCTGAGAGCACTGTTGAGGGAAGTTATGGAAGCTTTAGAAAGGTGCAGCCTTGCCCAAGAACATTCATCACTGAATGCAGACTTTGAACATTTATAGCCTCACCCAGCTTCCTGTTCTTGTTCCCTGGGTTCCTGTGTGTGGCTAAGATGTGACTTCTCAGCTTCCCGCTCCTGCCACCATGCCTCTCTGCCATTACGGGCATCTAGTGCTCTCAAACCATAAACCAAAATAAACTCTTCCTTGAGTTGCTTTGGTCAGACTATTTTATCACAGCAATAGAAAAGTAATACTGCAACCCTCTCAAAACTGACCTTGTCAGCAGACAACAGCAGCTGTAAAGACTATTAATGTGAAATGATTAAAGTATTATATACTAAATTCAATTTTAGAAGCAAAGTAGAGGGCTGGAGAGATGGCGCAGCAGTCAATAGCATTGACTGCTCTTCCAAAGGTCCTGAGTTTAATCCCCAGCAACTACATAGTGGCTCACAACCATCTGTAATGAGCTGTGGTGCCCTCTTCTGTCATGCAGACATACATGAAATCAGAACACTGTAGACATAATAAACAGAAGAAGAAGAAGAAGAAGAAGAAGAAGAAGAAGAAGAAGAAGAAGAAGAAGAAGAAGAAGAAGAAGAAGAAGAAGCAGCAGCAGCAACGTAGAACCCTTACCAACAAAGTGGTCTCAATCACTTTCACCTCATTTATGGTAAAGGGATTTATAGATAGAGAAAACAAAACAAAATATTTACGGCATATTGTCTTTATTACCGTTACCTCATAATCTCCATCTGGACCAGGTCACTGTTCATAGAACAGAGCCCTGGAAAATTTGGTTGAATGGGTCTTTATATTGGTCCCTATACAGGTCTAACTGGCAAGCTGATTATCAGGGGGGAATCAGAGCCTGTTGAAGGGCAACACAGTAAGGAGGAAGTTAAACATAAGGGGAAGAACACGACCTGATGTCAGTCTCACAAAGCCTTATACTTGCAGAGGTAGCAATGGCCATTACAATAGCATCATGGAACACACTCCTGCCAGACTCAGGTCCAATTGTTGGGACAAATTGGAATCCTGGCCTTCAGCTGCTCTTCCCTGTCTAGAGCCTTCTAATTGGAGTTACTAAGAGCTGTGCCTTCCCTAGAGGATCAGAGGATGGGATTTTCACCTGTTGGCCATTGACTGCTGGGTATTTAAGCCTCCATGGTGCTATTAAAGAAGGGCTTTTGTACCAGTGATTGGAGGTCCGTGTGTCTGTCTGTCTCTGTGTGTGTTTCCTCAACCTCCAGCCCCTTGCCCGAAGCTCCTGAACTGAATTGTAGCGCATAGAGCGCAGGCTGGCGGCTCAGTACTCAGCAGACAAGGGAACGGATGTCCTCAGGCAAAGGAGCTCCTGGCAGCTACAGTTGTTTCCTGAGGTGCTGCTGGCTGGAGACACCTTATATATCAGCAAAGGGATTGTTGGAGATATGTTTCAAAGACCACCACCACCAGAGACAGGAATGCTCCCTTGAGAGGACAGGGTTAGCAGGAGAGAAGCATGCCCTCTCTGCTGTTCCTTGATTTATTCATCTAAACTGCAGAGAGAGAGAGAGAGAGAGAGAGAGAGAGAGAGAGAGAGAGAGAGAGAGAGAGAGAGAGAGAGAGAGAGAGAGAGAGAGAGAGAAATACTCTACTAGGAAACACCAATGTATGTCAGACACTGCTCTGGAAAAAGGCTGCAAACCCCAAAGGATACAAAAAGAAATTAAAATTGCAGGAATCCTAAATCCCTGTCTTAGATAATATAAAAGAAATGATTACTAAGCAGGGTACAAAATACATAGAAAGCAGTAGATATATAGAAAACAATAATAAATTTCATGAGCATAAAATAATCTAAAATGTTATTTTATTTTCTTCTAATTCTAAAATGATAACCTCTCTTATAACAGCCTTAGGATACTGGTACAGCTGAAATGTTAGCAGAAAATAATAAACCACATTTGGAGACCGAGGAAATCTGAACCTAAAGCTGCTATAATAACATCAAACTGTCACAAGGACAGACGTGGTCTAATTTTTAATTCTGCTTTCCAAGTACAAAGAAATCCAATAATAATAAGTGAGGAGTATGGGCTATATAAACAAATACAAAAAGAATCTTGAGGAATATGTCTGAGGCTGATAAACTGTGGCCATTAATTAAATATAGAAAGAAAAAAAGTTTAGGTTTTTATGTGTCCTTTGGCACCCGAAATGTAATTGAATATGTAGCAAATCGAGGCGTTGTGACAACCTGGCCCAGAACAGGAGGGAGAGAAAAGAGCTTGAGGGGAGGCTGGAGAGAAACGCCACTTTAGTTAGGTTGTCTGACATTTTTTTTTTACATCATAGATTTCATTGTCTCAGTCTCGGAAATAATATTAAAATAACTAATGTCTCTCATTTACTCACAACTCGCTCCTTTTAATCTTTCTTGAGAGGTTCTTACCTATGTGGCCCTGGGTAACTTTGATCCTGATGCCTCAGCTATCCAAATCCAGGAATTACTAGCCTGCACCACGTGGGTTATTGAAATGGTCTATTTTTATTCTTTTAAAACAGCTAACACCTAAAGTAGGTTCAGGAGTCCGAGTTCTTGGGCTACAGCTGGCAGCAGGAAAGAGCAGCTCCTTCTGCAAGAGCTCAGTGTCAGGTGGACAGCAGCTACCCTTTCCTGGTACCTCCTCTGACTATTCTTTGAGCTCCTTGACACTCAGCTTGGCAGTACTGACACAACTATACTAAGACACTCTCCAGGTTCTTTTCAGACTTCAGTTTACATTACCACTATTCCCCAAAAAAATAACAAATAATTTTTTTTACTTTAATTCTGCTCTATTATCTTTGTGATGCAGGAATTATAAACAAAAGTGAATTTGAAGATATAGAAAAGCTGAAATACCAGACAAGCACAATGGCTCATGTCTTCAATCATAGAGAATGAAGAAGGGAGAGGAAGACAAATCTAAGTTAGAGGCTAGCCTAGTATACAGAGTGAGTTTCAGGTCAAACAGAAATACACAATGAGATTCTATCTCAAAAAAACAAAATTAAATAACAACAAAACAACAACAACACCGATCTGTTATAAAACATGAATTGAAAATGTCCAAGTACACGACTTTAAAAAAATTAACAAATGAACATATCCTGATAATGAGATGCTATCTCACTACTGTTTCAAAATTCTTATATGTAGGCATGAGCTTTTGCCCCATGCAAAGACAGGCATCACAGTCAAACAAACAGAAAATGTACTGCGGAAAGAGTCTTGAATAATGAAATTTCACTTCAATGCATGGTTTCGCAAGGCATGCAAACACAAATACTAAAAATACTAATACGAAGCAAGTTAAAAAGTAGATTCCCAGAAATCTACTTCCTTGGTCTCCACTGAGTCGAGCAAGCACAAGACATTTGCTCATTTATTTATCTGACAGCAGGCACCTGCCATAATAGGTTGGGCAAATGAGAAGACAGCTTCTGAGAGTCAGCTCTGCACTTCCACCATGTGGGCCCTGGAGATGAAGCTCAGGTTGTTAGGATGGACCCTGGGCATATTTATATGCTGAGCTACCAGTTCAGCACTGCTGTGGGATAACTATTCTGTATGCTGTGAATATATGTTGTTCTTTTATTGGTTGATAATAAAAGCTGCTTTGGCCTACAGCAAGGAGGAACATAGCAAGGTGGGAAGTCAAAGGAAGGCTAAAAGAAAGAGGACAAGGGCAGAGTCTGGGGAGATACCAGCCAGCCGCCAAATGGGCATGACATATAGAAAATGAAGTAAAAACCCAAAAGCCTCGTAGTAAAATGTAAATTAATAGAAATGACTTAATTTAAGATGTAAGAGCTAGTTAGTAATAAGCCCAAGTTATAGGCCAAACAAACACTTTGTAATTAATGTAGGTTTCTGTGTGATTATTCAGGACTGGGTGCCTGGGAAACAAAAGCACCACCTCCATTTACACAGAGAAAACATAGCTTACAAAGACACATTCCAATTGTTGCAGATGATACAAAGCTAAGTTGAGCACCAATGTGACGGAAGAAGCATCCCATTTCATTAGCTGCCAGATTAGCTCCTCCTCCTCACAGCCATTTTGCATTCAGTGCCGTAATTTCGCATCTCTTCCTTAGTTTTGTTCATATTTACACTAAATTTACTATTTTCAACCTATAAGGTACATTTTGCATGTCATATTTCATTTTATTTGTGAAACAAGAATTATTTCAAACTAAAAGATAGATAACTGAAGTCTAAGACTGATAAATAAGTCAGGGTTTAAAAGGCAGAGAAGAGCTCTCAACAGAAATCCTCAGCAGGCATGGGACTTACTGCCATCCAAAGCCACATTCCTTCCTTCTCCTTGTTTTCCATCCCTGGGTTGAAGCCCCAGTCTTGTTTTCAGTGTTGCAGACCTGGCTGCAGTCTTTGTTATCATGTGTTCCCTTTCCTCCCCACTGTTCTCTGGTTGTCTGGAGACTTCCCTGCTAATTCTCCCTCATCCTCTATTGGGAATCCTGCACCACGTGCCCTCCTGACTACAGGCTCTTCTGAGCACTCATAGACACTGATGCCTTGGTAAAATATAAAGAAGCATGACTCCTTGAAGACAGGAATTCTGTCTAGATTATTCCATACTTTGATATCTACAACCTGATAAAAATCAAGTTCCAGCAATTGCAATTATTTGCTTATAGAAAGGAGTAAAAAAAAGCATGATAAAGAGGGCTATAATTTTTTTTGTACATAATTTGACAAAGGAAAAGGATGCAGATGAAATCCTGTCGTGCTGTGTGAAGCTGCGAGACAAAACGTTTCTCCTTAACACTGGGATCCCTTCTTCCCTACCCTGACTCTTAAATATTTGAACAATACAATCTATCTCCCTACATTTCAGTGTTAAGTAGATTATACTACTGCTAAAAATAGCACAATTCCTTTATTGTGGAAATAAAGAGGGGCGAGCTATAATAGGATTTTCACATCAACAATCTTGAACTGAAATCTGTTTCACATTATACCATTTGATATGAAAAGCTTCAAGTCTGGAGACAGGAATAGAAAATAGCAACCATCCATGCAGCCATTATTCTGTTTTATCAAATCATAACATTTTGTCATATTTTACTTCATACTTTTACAAAATAAAACATCTTGAACACAGATGAAGGCAGTTTCCCACACCCTCACATTACTATTCCTTACTGCCTAGAAAAGTGTAATTCTGACACCAATGTGCAAATTTAAATAATGTATGCCATATAAAGAATGTGGAGGGCTAGTTAGTAGCTTCTTAAATGTTATATGAATTATGCATCGGATGATATGGAAGTAAAGATATTCCTATAAACCTTGTTAAAACAGAGCAGCAGAGCCTTACTAAATTACAGCAGAAGTCATTTTAAACACACACTCGAGTTCAGGAGTAAATAGAGGAGTCTGTAGGAACGAAAGCATACAGGTCAACCAAGATCAGTGAGCTCTGGGATCCAGCTAGGGATGGGGACTGAGGCTCCCGTTGCAGGAATCACCAACAATATTTTCCCCATTGGAGGAAGATTTGATCTGAAACAAGTATATAAAATGAGGCAAAATCTGAACAATATAATTTTCCCAATAGAAACTCACATTAGTTCTTCTGCTATTGACAGTAGTCGTCATATATCAAATGTATGGTTGTGGCATGGAGAACTCCACATTGTGAAGAATCTTATCCATGTGATGTAGTAATACAGAAACGAAAACCAAGCTAACCAGACTCTTTGCAGTGATAACAATCTAGTCCACTGTCACTGTTCCTTCTGTAGCTAATTCTATTCTATACCTTCTATAGTTCAAGTTGAAAGAACCAAGAAGTCCACAGGCCTCCTCCCATTCACCAATAACGTAGAAAAAAACAATCAACAACAAAAGCATTAGAGCCAAACAGCTTCAATGATTGGCTGCACAGTGTTATTAACTTTTGAACTATTGAGCCTTGAGTCACAAAGATATCTGAGTACCTACCATCTCCAAAAAGATGTGTCATAAGCCTAGTCAGTACTTGTTTAAGGTCAAACTCCACAAGCTTCACGGCCTCCATGGTGTGTGTCTCTTGCTTATGAGCAGAGCGAGAACTTTCTTCAAAGAGTTCCAAACTTTCTCCATCCTTCACACCAGCAAATAACTGTAAACCAGAAAGAATAATAAAATGTGTTTTGAAAAAGGCCTTAGTTGGTTTCTGTCAAACAGTATAGAAATTCTGGGGATAAGAATTATATTTTACCAAAAAAAGTAAATTAAAATTTAAAAAATTAAATTTTATAGCTAATATGCACATTGAAACAGTAACTTTGTACTAACAGTACTTTGTACTAACTAGCCAAGCTCTGAGTTACCCAGTGTGGCGGGTCCCTGGGGAACTAAAGACACTGCTCAGATCCTTGCTGATCAGTTTTATATTTGCCTGAATTTTCTATCATTTCCTTACAAGAGACATTATCATCAATTTTAATGGAAATGCCAAGGTTTAGATTCTAAAATAGTATCCCTAAGTGTCCCGCAGGATCTTTCCAATGTGATCTAAGACTAAGTAAGAAAGTACAGTTTAAGAATTAAATCCTATAAAGTCTATGAAGACAGGAAGCCTGCTGGAGTTTTAATACTCCATTTCTAAAACCCATTTCAGAGCTTTGCGCATATCTCTGCCACTTACTATATACAGAAAGGGGCAAATTTAATGATAGAGAAGTATTGGCTCGTGCCAAATTCACAGATTTATATGGTAAGTAATGTATGAAAATACAGGATACATGCCACAGTACAACAGCAAAATAAAATTTCCTTAATATCATCATTACCCACAGCTGTCATTAATTATAAACTTCTTTTCCCATAAAATAGAGTACCCACAGCTGATGAGATGGCTCAGTAAGTAAGTGCTTGCCACATAACCAGGAGAATCTAAATTCAATCCTAAGCACCCATGTAAGGAGCCAGGCACAATGACATACATCTGTATGGGAGGAAGAAACCGGAAGCTTTCTGGAGATGACTGGGCAACCAGGCTAACCAAAGCAGTGGGCTTCAAATTCAATGAAAGGCCCTATCTCAAAAGCTAAAGTGGAAAGTGACAGAAGAAGTCACTTGAGATCCACCCCTGGCCTGAGTGTGCACACACATGTATAAACACTGGCATAAAATCCCCCCAAACACACACACACACACACACACACACACACACACACACACACCCCTGTGGTGACATAGCAGATCAACTTTACCTATGAGGAGAATGGGTCAAAAAAGAGAAATAAGCCAGGCAGTGGTGGCACATTCCTTTAAACCCAGCACTTGGGAGGCAAGGCATGTAGAACTCTGTGAGTTCAGGGCCAACCTGGTCTGCAGAGCAAGTTCCAGGACAGACAGGGCAAATGGCTATCGTTCTTTACTCCTGAGTCCCATGGGAGACAATACTAAAGGACTGTCAGTTCTAGTAAAGTTATGTTGGATGATTAGAACAATCTTGATACAAGAAATGATAAAGGCACAAAGAAAGTCCCATATCCAGGTCTCCTCTAAAAGCTCAAATTTCAGAAGATCTAACTACCCTGGGGCTTTAGTGAGTCCCAGGTGTGCTGAAATAACCCACCTTGTATACAATCAACATAGTTCAGGACTCGTGCTTGATGCTGTCCACTATTAGGCTGGGTCTTCCTACATTAATTAACGTAAACAAGATGATGCCCTACAGACACCTTCACAGGCCAACTGAGCCCTGAGAACTCCCTCACTGTTACTCTCATCCCGGGTGATTCTGCACTGAGGGAAGTGCTGGCTAACTGGCCGTCACAGTTGTGCATCATGTCTGGCATTTTGAGAATTCTAAACATTAAACACAAAAACATTTTGTACTGGAGAAATATCTGAACACACTGCTCAGTCTACATAGGTGAGCACTATTTAAGTGTAAAAGAGAATGCAGAAGATCTTCCTAACAGCTAGAACGATGTCCAACAGGCGAAAAAGTGTGTATCTATGTTAGGTGACTGTATGCCTGAGGATGGAAGCCAATCACTAGGAAGCCTTAAGGACTAGGCTGACAGTGCTTTTACCCTCGAAGACTATATAGCCAGAGCTCTAGGGCCAATTTGCAACTTAAGATGAGAGTTGTCGGGTTTCACTCCCCCATCCTGTTTAGTCTCCAAGTAGCCCTAAAGAGGAGGATAGACCTGCAAAGAGAAATCCCCAAAATGCACCTGTGCCTTCTCTAGGCTCTCAGTTCAAGGCACATGTCCGCTTCTGAGGGCACTGCCCCATTTCTCTAAGCTTTAAGTACAGCAAGGGACAGTAAGACAGTGCAGCTGTTAAAGGCGCATACCACTGAGAGTGACAATTTCAGCAGTCCCCCAGTAAAATGTATTTCATAGATTGCTTACCTCTTTTTAAAAATATTCCCTTTATTCCTTCATTCAGCACATCTAATCCACATTTAAAACAAACTTCTTGATTTTGACCTTATAAACTGCATTCAGAATCATATTACAAGACTCCCGGTAAGTGACTGTCTTTCATATTTTACCCTGACTTGTTTGTTTTGTGGAACTGAATATTAAACACAGGGTCATAGTATACCTGCAAAATTCAAGATGTTGTTATTTCTTTCTGCTGTTTTAGTACTCCATTGTGTAAATGTACCACATTTTCCTTATCCATTCTTCAGTCGAGTGACATTTAGTTTGTTTCCAGGTTCTGATTATGACAAACAATGCTGCTATGAACATAGTTGAGCACATGTCCTTATGGCACAATTGAGCATCCTTAGGATATATACCCAAAAGTGGTATTACTGGTTTTGAGGAAGGTTGTTTCCTAATTTTCTGAGAAATCGCTATACTGATATCCAAAGGGGCTGTACCAGCTTGCATTCCCACCAGCAATGCAGGAGTGCTCCCTTTACCCCACAATCTCTACAGCATAATTTGTCATCAGTGTTTTTGATCTTGGCCATTCTTACAGTTGTAAGATGGACTCTCAGAGTTGTTTCGATTTGCATTTCTCTGATAACTAAGGATGTTGAGCATTTCCTTAAGTGTCTTTCAGCCATTTTAGAATAATTCACTTTTGTGCCCCCTTCTTCTTTCTCCATATCCCCTTCTCCTTCTGGTTCCTGTCTATGTCCAATCACCTCATAGTCTCTCTTGTGTCACCTGTGTTTTGTTCCTCCTTTCCCCCTTATCACTGCCCCCTTCTGCTTATATGACCTCTACCACATATACCCGATGTATGTATGTATGTATGTATGTATGCATGCATGTATGTATGTATGTATGTATGTATACATTTCAAGTAAGGCTCTGCATATAAGAAAAACAGGTGGGACCATTCTGAATCAGGGATACTTTGCTTAATGTAGTATTTTCAGATTCATCTATTTCCCAGAAATATCATAATTTCACTTTTCTCTACAGTTGAATGAAATCCCATTGTGCATATGTCCCACAGCTACATAATCCATTTGTGTACTGATGGACACCTAGCTAGACTGGTTCCACTGTCTTGGTATTAAAAGTAGAACAGCAATAAGCATGGGTGGACAAATTTCCGTGAGGTGGAATGCACGCAGCACCTTAGGTATTTGACTAGAGGTGGTGGAGCGGGGTCATATAGTAGCGTAACTTCTTTTAGTTTTTTTGATAACTTTCCACACTGATCCCCACACTAATTACACCAGCTCATACTCCCACCAATAATGCATAGGGTTGTCTTTCCCCATGCTAGCTAGCATCTGTTCCTCTTTGTTTGTGGCGAAGTCCATGCTGACTGAAATGAGATGGAATCTCAGAGAAGTTTTAATTTGGATTTGTTGACAGCTAAGAATATTAAATACTTTTTAAAACTATTTATTGGCCATTTAAGTTTCTTCTTTGGAGAAGTGTTCGTTTCATTCACCAATTTATTCACTGGCAGTTCTGTTACTTTGATGCTTAACTTTGTAGTTCTTTATATATTCTAGATATTAATACCTTGTCTGGCAAAGATCTTCTCCCATTCTGTACACTGTCAACAGAGCAGACAGCCTACATATATTTTTAATGTGCTAATCACCTATGTTTCTCTATATTTTTAAGCTTATGCCCTCTCTTCAGGACAAATGTCATTACATTCTTTGCAAAGAAAAATAGAAACTTTTTTCAAATTAGCATTAGACCTGAGTATATCTGATCATATAAAAAGTCAAAGACTTCAACTTCAATCCAATGTGGCCATTTTCTTGGTTTTCCTGAACCATAGCTGAGGATGGGCACGTGGGACAATAAAATCTAAAGCCAAGACTCAGCCAATAGCATCACACAAGGTGACAAGAAGGCTTGTTCACTCTGCCCTTTCCTAGAAGATCAGCATGGAAGTCTTGACAAAGGAGCCTGGTGCAGCTGTCAGTCACTACATAAGAAAACTAGAACTACCCCTGGTGTACCTTTCTCCAAACACCAAGTACGTGCCTGGTGATATTAACGAATATCTTACATTAGTATTAATGTGTACTATCCTGTTAAAAGCACATGGTCCTCCCCTGTACCACATGCAGCTGCTACCACTGCGACTATGCCCCCACACCACCTCTTTACACACAGTTGCAGTTACCAGATAATGCTAGGAGGCAAGTTGGAGCCTATAGAATTCAATTATAGAATTCAATTCTGGACTCCGGCAAAGCACTTCAACAAATCAGGAGCACTGGGATGTTTATGTAGATACATCAAACATGCCAAAAATCTGAGGGGGGGGGGGGTAAGGAGCAGCAATTGTGTGTATTGGGAAATCTTAAATAGATCCTATTTAACAGGTACCCTTTGGGGGTTCTTAGTATCATTAATAAAAAAATTAAATAATGGACTCAGGTGGAAGCACAAGAACAATTTTATTAGAGTTAAAAAGGAAAATCACAGGGCACAAGGCAGGCAAGCAGCAAAACCTCAGCTGCTGCCTAGACAAGAATGGAGGAAGAAGGGGAAACTAAGCCATTGAAGTTGTGGGGCCAGGGAAACTTTAACGAAAGAGGAAGGAAGCCAAAATGTGTGTGTTGGGGGGGTATTATGAAAAGAGATGGAAAGAAGTAGAGGAAAGGGTACTGCTTTACTGGATGGACTGGAAAAGCTGGCAGACATAGAACCCCACATGGTTGCAGTCCTTAAGCGTCTTCACTAGAGGCTGGGGTTCTGGGATGGAATAGTAGAGTATCTCATTATTTTGAGATTACTATTAATGAATTATAATTAATAAAATATTCTGACTATCTCTTTAGCATATGAGTCCACCGTCCTAGTTGCGATTGCTTAGCCAAAGCGATAGAACCAGTCCCACTGGAACGTTGGGACTACACTCAGACTAGGAATTCTAGTCCCTCACCCAGGTTTCCTACTCAACCACTATATTGCAGCTTAGGACAATGCCAAATAAGAGGAGCCAAGCTTCAGAAGGCTGTTTTTAAAACTAGTAAGGGTTACATAATGAGCTCTAGACATTGTTGACCTCCAGAGTACATGAGGTTTAACCAAACTGTACCTGGAACATATAGAAAACATTAAATATTGGAAAACACCAAAATAAGGTGAAAATGCATCATCCAATCAGAGCCAGCTATTATTTCTATGCCCAGATAAAATAAGGAAAAGACATAGAGGGAAGCAGATGGGGTGAGGGGTAAGGTAGCTTGGAATGATCCCACCCCAGACCCAGAGACTTAAAGGGTGGTTTCTCACTTAACCTGGTGATGGGGAGTCAGAAAGCACAGTGTTGATGAAAACTTAGCTTTCCATTAACCACACAGGATAGGCCATGTCAGTCGTTTTCAGATCAGCCTTTATTTCTGACATTTTCTTAAGTATCCCTATACAAACTCAAATGACCCAAAATACAAACGCTATCCTCACTGCAGAAGTCAGGGGAAGTAGTTCAAATGAGAACAGAACAGATAAAAGAAATTGATTCAGATATGGTTTAACAATGAAAGTGGATAACAAAAGCTGGTTCTATTTAAAATTTAGATAGCAAAAAATATTTTTCAAAAAGTCTTAGAAATTAAGCAAAATTAAAAAGAGGAAAAAAAGAATGGTCAGAATAATATATAAACATGCAAATTCCAAATGGCCAAAAGGATGATGCATGCTTATAATCCCAGTGCTAGGGAAGGAGTAAGAAACAGATGCCAGGAACTCTCTCTCCAGCCAGCCTAGTATGACTGGTGAGTTCCAGTCTTAAAGTGAACAGCTCCTGAAGAACAGCACAAAGGCTGACCTCAAGACTCCACGAGTACGTGCTGTGCAAACAGACATAATTATCAACAAACAGTTAAGCTTGCCTTTTGAGTACATTAAGCATCTATGAACTTGCACACAAGTGGACAGTTTGGGGACCATTCACAGTGTGCATGCCACACAGATGAAATGATCCATAGTAGCACTACTCACAGAAAAATGGCATGTGGTAAAAACTGTGTGAACTTCTGGAGCATGGGTGTCCTGGAGCGTCTTGGCACATTCTGGTGGGTGCTGGCTCATTCTGGGACATTCTGGAGCATCCTGGAGCACCTATTCTAACCCCTGTCTTTGACTCTAATGGTCTCAACCCTTTCTTCCTAAATTGAGGAAGAGAAATAACTAAAGAAAAAGAAACAAAGGCAAAAAGCATCTTACAGTTGAATAAATCATACACAGAGAGATCAAAGGGGATTAGAAACAGCTTCTCACAGAACTGTTCAGAAGAATCCCTCCAGAAGGAAGAAGTGGGTCTGTGACATTCTGTACCACGTATAAACTCTGAAAGATGATGTAGACAAGAAAATATTCAGTCAGCCCCTACAGAACTTGTATGAGTGGACACAGACTCAGAAGACAGGGCCCTTCTTGGGCACGCAACAAGCCCATCTACAGAACACACCTAATACATTTTGCATTAACCCAAAAATGCTGACAGAAAACAACCAAACTTTTCTGGCAGAGTCCTGGATCAGGAGAAGGGGAGATGTGGGGGGAAGATCTTCTCAGCCTCTTCAGTGATAGCGGGCATTAGTGATCTCTTTGTGACTAGCCTAGTCATTGTCAGGTATAGCACTCAGGAGACTGAAGCTGGTAGATGATAAAGCTGAGGTAGCCTGGGCTACACAGGGAGAGTCACTTTCAAACTAACAGTATTTTGGGGGTGAGTGAACCCTACAATAGACAGGGAGGTGCTGGACTAAGAACCTATGATAGGAGTAGAAGTGAGACTATGTTTAAGATGAGAATCAAGTGCAACATCTTTAAATTGCAAGACATTTCTGAACTGTAACATCAAAATAGATGTGATAAAATCAATTAATCACATTTGAAAATTACAAGCCTTTGACAAAATAGCCACTATTATATCATCAATGTGGCTACATGGAAGCTTATAAAGCAATCCCGTCTGAGGTAATAGAGCAAAAAGATTTCAGGACTATGGGCGTGGCATAAAGTATTTCTGCTCTACATGATATCAAATGTGAGGGAAAGTGACATGAGAAATGAGCAGAGCACTGTGAATCATGGGAATGGGGACTACGGCTGGGACCACAGTCAAGCAAAACCGTCAAGCACAGAAACCAAAGGCATGAAAGAAAGGAGGGCAGGGCCACAAATCCGGGTTGTGCAAACCATTCTTTTTATAAGGAAATGGGCAATGAAAGGAGAAGGAAGGGACAAGAATGACTTCAGAAACTGGACAATTGCTGTCAAGTGAAATTCTAGTTCATAGCATGCTTTGTCCAGATCTTGGTACAGTTCTACGGGTCATTTTCTTTTAAAAGTCTAATTACCCACATAACTTTATTAGAAAATGCTTAAGAGAAAAGACTCAAAGATTCATGGCTAAATTAAACAGGACAAATAGTTACTTTTTCGGCAATATGAGAAGTCTTAGACAATAAGGAAAAAATCAGGAGATATTTTCTGACAGACAACTATAACTGAAGTGCTTGATGTGAAAACCCAAGAAGTCCCATGAGATGCAGAGTGGCTAAGTAATTCCACGTGTATGCGGACTCCTTCCCACCTTCCTTCCCAGATTCTGCAATTCCCTAGGCCTAGGCAGCAGCTGTCAGAGAACTGAGCTATACCGAGGAACTATTGGGAACAACTGCCCACTAACAGCTAGATAAGGGGACTTGGAGGGAACAGAAAGATCCATTATTGATTCCTCAAATGAGCCTGCTGCAGATTACAGGACATAAACACTGTCTGCTTATAAATTCCCCAACACTCACTGTGTAACAACTCAACACTTTACAGTCACTAGCAGAGCTCCCTGAGTCGGTGTTCTGCTGAGACAGAGTGAGTGCAGAGTGCACAACACAACAAACAGTTTCATTCCAAACTCGAAGCTTCAGCGCTGTGGGCCAGCATGAGACCAGTGCCATCTAGAGGCAGAGGACGGGGAGCTGCTCCATCACTGACCAGGCTACAAGATTCGTCATCAAAAGGTATTCTCCTTTATTTCCATTTTCAAAATATTAAAGTCTAGCAGATTGTACTTGTAATACCTTTTAAACTAAAGTCAGACGTAACTGCCGCCAGGGCCATATTAATTTACTAAGGTACCAGATGATGTTTTTCTGCACTTTTTACCCTCAATGGTATAATTTCTGAAAGAGATAAACAGTGTTTCTAAAACAATCCCAAGGAAAGAGGGAGACAGACAACACAGATCACTGGCTCAACTCTGCATTTGGAAGTCGCCAACTCCTTACAATGCCAATGAAAATCTAAGAGGCTAGAGCAGGAAGGCTTGGAAATACTGAAACAAAGGTGAGTCCAGATAGTAACAGAGAGAAATCACTTCAGGATGGGCACAGCAGCAAACCCCCGTCATCACAGCAAGCAATGCTGAAGCAGAAGACCCAACTGAGCCACAGAATCTAACACTTGCTTGGTGACAACAGCAAGATATTGTCTTAAAAGAAGAAGAAAAAAAAAACTTTAAGGTTCACTGCTATGGTTTTGATCTAAAATATTCCCCCAAGGGCTTGTCTGTAAAGACAGATTCCCAACCTGTAGTCACTCCTAAACAGGAGTAAAGGAAGCCCTGTTGTTGGGGCATATTCTTAAAGATTATGAAAGCCCAAATACTTGGTCTCTCTCTTTGCTTCCCATCTACCACAAAGTGAGCACCCTGCTGCTTTAGAATTTCCCCCCAGGATGGACTGAGTCTGTCACTATAGGCCAAAGTCAACAAGGCCAAGTGACCAGAGACTAAAATAAGCCTTTCTCCAAACGCTGATATAGCTTAGAGAATTGTTATAGTAAAAAAAAAAAAAAAAAAAAAAAAAAAAAAAACCTGGCTATTACCTTAATTGTGATAAATATGCCATAGTATTTAATAGTGGGAAAGCTACTGTTAGGGATTTCAAGAGTTCTCTCTTGTTGGCAACATTTCTACTAAACAAATAATATTCTATAATAAGAGTGGAGATGAGATACTCCTTTAACTGAAATCAGCACAATGCAGAAAGAATTGGAGCCCAAGAGTCACATCAAACTCTTACTGTGAATGAAGATGGATGAGCAGGATTTTCTAATAGTCTCAGCACTAGCAAACGTCTCTGAGTACCAGCAAGACCTCCAGAACAGGGCACATCACCACAATGATGTCATCACCATATGAAGCACTGCAGATGCTTCATGCTATCCTTACCAATTACTTGATTAATTTAGAACTATCTCAACAAGCCCACACTGAGTAAAGCAACACATATCAGGGTTGAAAGTTTTAACTGTTCTCTTCAATTAACATCAAGCACTACACTAAAAACACATTCCACATTAGAATATCTATTCCCACCCCTCTATCTTCACTTGAGAAAAAAAAAAAAAAAGTTGGTCCAGCTCTCTTCCCAGAAAACAGAAGCCATCCAATAGGAAATCTCCCAGAGTCTAGTCCTCCATCCCCTTCCATAACTATTCCTGTCTTTGATATAACCAGGCTTCAATCCTTCACTCTTACTTGACTTTAAGGAAGGGAATTATTCTTGAAGCACACTTTCTTCCGGGCAGGCTCTAGACCATATCCCTCCTCTACCTCCTAGTCACACTTTATCACATTCCTGTGTCCTCAAAGTCCTTAACTAGAGCTCATGTCGTCATTTCCCTAATTTGACTCTTCATCTCAACAAACACATTTAATTCTGTACTCCGGACAGGAGAACCAAACAAACGAAAACCGGCTGTTTGGCCAGATCATGCTACCGAGTCACGAGTTCCCAGCGAAGGGCTCCCTCCTTTGCCGTCTCCCTCACAGCTTGTCTGTCCCTCTGCTGTCACTCTGTTTGAGATCCATCAGCCTCATGCTCACCTTTCTGTACTCCTTCATCTGCATCCTGTGTTCTTATAACTCTAGCTTCCAACTACGAACCAATGCCTTTGAGTCTGGATGCCATAAGTTCTTGGGAATTTATCCAAAAGGCACTTCACCCCAAAACCTGTGCTAAAATCCATGTATACACCTACATGTAAGGTGTCTCCATGTGCAAATTCTCCACCTAAACATAGACTAAGCTCAATTTTCTTTCCTCTTCCCATCATAAAACATAACTCTCTTGAAATCCTTAATTCTGCAAATGGTACCAAGAAAACAATGCCAGGGATTCTACTTCCCCTCTCATCCCCCCACACAGTGATAAAATCCAGTCACTCTTACCTCCTTCAAGTATCTTTGTACCTATCATGTGGCCATCTCCCTAGCCAGGCCTGCACTCAACCAGTCTCCTGGGAAGCCAACGTTTTCTCATGTGTCTTTCCAGCAGCAATCTTGCGTGGTGCTGCTACACTCTTCACACTACCCAAAACGGTCCATTTGGTTGTCTCATTCTTATTCTTCAGTAGTACTGAAGACCTCTACATTTTTTAAACTGAAGTTCAAATGCCCAGAAAGTGACACAGGAAGCCGTTCATGAAGTTGCTCAGGCCTCCCACTTGTCCTTCATCACCTATCATCTCCCATGTGCCAGGCACACCATATTACACGTTCTAGGGATGTGTCACAATTGTCGCCTTTTGAAGCTATCAAATATGCTACTCCTAATACCTTTTCTGCAAGCACACCATTTTGTTCAGGATTCTCCAAAATACCATTATTTTTATATCAGAAGTGATTTCTCATTTCCATGTGCTGACCATCTTTCTCAGCAGGCTAATTGCATGGTATGGAGCCTTGTTTATCTCTCACAAGGCTAAGAGCAATGAACAGTGCTTAGTCAAAATCTTCTTTTATCCCAACCCTGCTTAGGAGTAGGTTCCCAAGAACATGTACCATCTAAACACAAAGGCAAACTGTATCCAACTCAGCTCAACCAAAGCCTATAGCTAAATAGATGACCTGAGAGCCCCAGGACAGGGCAGTTGTATAGAAAGTGATAGATATAGTCTGTAACTCCAGGAAGTACTGCCTCATTTATTAATTTTGGCTCAGAAAGAAATAAGTAAGAATCCCCTGGAAACAGTCATATGTGCATACCTCACCATAGAAACTCCCAGGCCTTCACATCCCATGAACACAGCAAGCAAATTCAATTATATTATTCAAATCTGACTAAAGCATTTCAGCAAATATTAAGTATTCAAATCACTTTGGAGAGAATTGGGATATCTTATATTAAAGGGATATCAGATTCATCTAAGTGGATTTGAGCTGCTAATTTTCATGGTTTTTAATTTCTTTAAACAACTGGGATTGTCTGCTTCTCATTGGGGAGGACTTGTGTTTGAAAGGGCCAGTTAAACAGCTCTCTGTCCTCGGGTCTCTGTGGGAAGTCCATTCTTGCTTCAACTAATTGATATCGAACCAGTTTTGTCTTTCCTTGGATTTTCTCTAATGCACCACATGCCAATTAATCAAATTAGAGAGATCAGCACAGGGGAGGGAATTCACTGAAACTGTGTATTGCAAGACACAGACTTCACTCTCTCCCTGCTGCTATCTTATTTCCTCTCCCTGTAATGAAACTTTGCGACAGTGGAATAAGCTCTGAAATAGGTCGTGTGTCAAGACACCATAACTGAAGAACAATGACTGCCACACAGGCGGAGCAAATGGTGCTTGTCAGGACACCCAACTTCCGCTGGACACACTCTGCTAGCTTCAGTCTAAGCTTTTTGGGAGAACAGTCATCCCTCATTCCCAAACCCACATGATCTATCTACCCAAACCTTCCAGCTTCTATAATCTAAAACTCAACTTGAATAGTAAGATCACAAGGTAAGTAACTCAAAGATATGTTCCGGAGATGACAGGTTCAACAAAAATTCTCAGGGAGGTAGGGTCACCAAACATGAGCTGAGGCTGTCCTCCATGATCATCCAGTGTAGCAGCATCTGGAGTTCCTGAACCCCCGGACTCCCCAGAGACCCTGCTTCCAGGTATTCACATCTGTTGTGCGTTATCCTCCTGCTTTATCGATTCTCACATGGATTCTATAGCACTTCCTTCTCTCGCAGGTTATCCCAGGGACACTGATGGGAGAATGGGGCTCTGGCCTACACCCAGAAAGCACTAGAAACAGACAGTTGTACAGAAAAGCAAGAGATATTCAGTGTGCGGACTTGCTGAGATAAAAAGCAAGTATAATAACTGAGGTGACAATGCAGTCCCCCACCGTGTTTATAGTCCCAGTGATAGGGAAGTGGAAACAGGAGGTACTAGACTGGGGCTTGGCCAGCCAGAGTCCAGCCGAATCAGTAAGCACGGGGTTAGATGGGAGACCCTGTCTCCAAAAATAAGGTGTAGAGCATAAAGGCATCTAATATCCACCTCTGTCTTCCACAATACACATGCATATGTACATACACATGCACACACACAAAAAAAATCACACTCCTCTGTGTGTACATATGCAGAAATGGTAAAAATGAAATAAAAAGCAACAATCAGAAATGGCAACAACAAAAACACCACATCCCCATGTGAACTGGATCTCATGACAGACAACAGATTAAAGGAGAAAGGAACACCCATTCTGCTTGCTCCTACAGGAGATAGGAATAAATACAGAGATCCACAACTGAACAACTGCACAGGGTGAAAGATCGTGGGACACTCAGTCTTACATGGGGTGCCTCCATCAAATCTCTCCCATAGAGGCTCAGAGAACCCTAGAGAAAAGGAAGTGGAAAGATTATAAGATGCAGAGATGATAAAGCACAGCACGAACACAAGACCTTCTAAACACAGCATGACCAACACATGTATGGACTCAGAAACTGTGGCTGCGTGCACAGGGTCTGCACAGGTCTGGACCATCCAGATAGGGTCCTAGGACTGACACGAGAAGTGGACATATACCCCCATCTTTAACCCACAAGTTATCTCTAATTGATAACCACCTTCAAAAAACAATTAATTTGAAAATTTTAAAAATTCGTTTTCTCCAACAGAGTGTCACTGGGTATATAAACCACACTTAAGGGAAGGCCTTATACCTAGCAGTAGATACCCAACTAAACTCAATGGCATTTTTTTGAGGTTCTGTCTTCTAATTCTTTATGAGGGATTTTTTTTAATCATGGATGTCCTTTTCATACTGAATATGGTTTCAGTTTTGTGCTTTTATGGGATTTCTGTGTGTGTGAACATGTCTCTATACCTATATGTATTTCTTATGCTTTTCTTTGGCTCTTTTTCTTCTGTTTGTTTGGTCTCAATCTTGTTTAATTGTTTTTATTTTATTTTTATTATTTTATTTTTGATCCCTATTTGTATTCTAATGAGAGAAAGAAGTGGTGTGGATTTGGGTGGGTGGTGAAGTGGCAAGAATCTAGGAGAAGTTGGGGCAAGGAAACCATAATCAGAACATATTATATGAAAAAGTCTATTTTTAATAAAACAAACATTATAGAAAAAAGGAGGGAGGGAGGGAGGGAGGGAGGGAGGGAGGAAAGGAGGGAGGGAGGGAGGGAAGGAGGGAAGGAGGGAAAGAGGGAGGGAGGGAGAGAGGGAGAGAGAGAAAGGAAAACAAAAGGACAAGGTGGAGGAATCCTGAGGACACCTGAACTCCCATGGGTTCTGTTGTTCTGGAGACCCACCATCAACATAAACAAACTCCTAAGCACTGAGACACATTTGGAAAGCTGGAATTCCCACAATTCTTCTGAATGAAACTAGCAGCAGATCTTTAATGATGCCCTGTATTGACTGCGGGTTCCAAACAATGATGGAGTCTTTCAATAATAAATCACCACTAGTGCACTTGATTCATTGTAGATAAATTTGTTGTAGCTTACTTGATAAATCCTATAGTATATTTTAACATATGACAGAATCAGTATTTAACAATCAAATTCTAAAATGATATACCAGAGTTCAAATAACCATTTGTGCCATTACTGCCAAAGCAGGTAATGCATATTCTACATAGTTCCACCACAAGACCATCACGAAGAGACACAGCGCATCCTGAAAGGGGAAAGAATCAATGTGACTCAATCAAAGGGATTTGACCTTATTTAGGAGTCAGTGACCTTAAAAAAATTAAAAATTTATAATTATCAACTATAAACAGAGGTTTCTCTGTCCCTCCCCATCCTGCAGCTGCTTATAAACTCAGAGGCTTAATATTAATTACAGAATGTTTGCTCTGTAGTTCGGGCTTATTACTAACTAGCTCTTACATTTAAATTAACTATTTCTATTCTATGTATGGCCATATGGCCATAGCATTACCAGACTGCTGGCATCTTGCTTCTTGGAGCTGGCTCACATCTCCCTCAACCCTGCCCTTCTTTCTCCCTGTATTCAGGTTGATTTCCCACCTAGCTATATCCTACCTTGCTATAGGCCAAAGCAGTTTTTATTATCAACCAACGAGAGCAACATATATTCACAGTGTACATAACGGTTATCCAACAACAATCAACCAAGAGAATGTAAACCCTTAAAATTCATCATCTGACTCAGAATCCTTCTGGTAAGAACATTCTTTATATTTGCTTGGTATAATATAATTTTAAGCCTAGCTCACAAATCCTAAATAACACAAACGATAACTTACGCAAAGACTAACACTTAACAGGTCTCAAAGGATCAGTGTGGATGTGCTTAAGTCTCAGTCCAGTGGGATATGAGTGTCACCACTATCAGGGTGGCCTGAGGTTGACAGGGAAAGCATCTCACCTACCATCTAGCAACTTCCCAGCTAAATATGTGAAATGATGCCAGTCCATCCCTGCCAACAGCATCCAGGTGTGTGTACCACACAAAGAGAGGCGGTCCCCAGCAAAGTGTGACATCTTCTGTACAAGAGTGCAAGAACACTGAATATATTTCTGTCACTTTCACACTTCAATTAGGCTAGTAGAAAAGACATTGTCATTGTATTTATATGAATTCAATAAAACCTAAGGTGGCCTCTTGGCCTTCTGTAGTAGTGCTATGCAAATGGCAGCCATTCTCTTAACGTCTTGGAGGAATAAATGAAAGCACAACCACTTCTTTTGATGTCATTACCGGTGCTAGAGCCTAAGTCCTCACCACTCAGTGCATGCTTCCATGTACTAAGAAGCAGTATTGTAGAAACCTACATACTAATTATATCCAGAAACTTTAAAGTAGAATTCACAGCAAATGTGTTGGTTCCTCTAGGTGTGGCTTTTCCAAACAAACCCACTTTACTGGAGGAATAATAGCCTGTCTCCCAAAATGGGTCTAAACATCTTGGTATTGCTTCTTCAAAATCGAACCTGGTGGGCCCTTGAAATGTGTTTCTTTTGCCAGTGAACACAATGTGAACCAGTCCCTAGAGGCTGCTGGAGCGATGTCACAAGGAGGAAATTCTAACTCCTCTGGGGCACTTTGCTCTGCACTGCAGGGAGGGCAAGCAGGGGTGTTGGGCTCCCCCAAAGGCTCCCTCAGAGACCAGCAGTTTCCTCCAGTCCCTCTCTGTCATAGCATAACAATACTTCTTGAAGGCAATGCTTCCAAGACAGCCATTGCTAAAGGGGTTATTTTCATCAAATTCTTAATAGATCTTCCCTGATCAACTTACTGTGTGATTTCTTCCTTGAGTTTGGGCCCTTACTGCACTTGCTCCTCTGGAAAAAGAAACGGCTCTAAGACTGTCTGACCAGAAGTGTAGACACATGAACCACCATGTACTCAAATGTGTTAGTCGCCATTTTTTGCAGAGTGCAAACTGACAGTCTGGACTGAAAACGACATCCAGGCTCTGTGCCTAGTAGCAATCTCTCTGTTCAGGATTCCTGTCAACAAAGGAGAGACAAAAAAGCCTGGCACCCTCAAGGAACCTATTAATCTGGTGGGGACATCAGAGATAAACAAGGGGCTATTTCAAGAAAGTAAGCTACACAATGCAACAGTGAGCACCAAAAGCTCCTATATAAGGTTGCATCATGGGTCTCAGGCTACGGGGCTAAAAAGTCTATCTTACAGAAATCAACAATGCAAAAGCCCTATGCCATACAAAAGATTGGTCTAATCAAATGGGCCTCCAAATCCCTCTATGTCTTCCAGTAATAGGTACTACCCAAATCACATGAGCAATGGAGTCCTGTGATCAGTAATTTCACTATCAGAGAAAAAAGTTAGTAAACACCTGGGTAAAAGGAAAAAAATTAAAGACAAGCTGTTTCTAGTAAGTGTGTCTTTGACAGGAGCCCTGCCTAAAAGATTTTTAAAGAAGAGATAAGAGAAATGTGGTGGCTGTGATCTATCAAGGCAAAATTAAACCGCCCTCAATAAAACTCCTCCACATGAGGCTATTAAGGAAACCCAATAACCACACACTAGAAAATAAATAACCATCATTCACTAAAAGACAGGAAAGTGATTTGGGGCTGAAAGCAGAAATAAAGAGAGTACCTTTGTCTCACAGTCAGAGCGACAGTGGGGAAGCCCAATATAGGAGGGCTCTGATGAACCATCTGGAAGGAAGGCAACAGTATCAAAGGAGGAGAGGAGATAATAATGATTGGCAGAGGCTTCCTACAAGGAATCTATACCGGAGGACAGAGAGGTAGTTAAATTAAGGATATACATCTGCTATGCTCCAAATAAAGGGTATACTCCACTAGAAATCATGACAGCCAAGGGGTACAGCCTTCTACACGCTCCTACCTGCAGAAAACTGTCAATAGTCATGATCACTTTTTAAAAGGTGGTGAGTGGCACATGAACTTAAAACAGACATCTTGATGAAGTGCCATTTCAATAAGCATGCTCTGGTAAAAATTATATCAAAGCTTTCTTAGTGTACCTTCACATATCTCTCCTATAAAAGCATTTCTTTGTTTCTACATCAATATTAACAAGCTATATGCTTATATTAAAATATTTATAACTTCCTCATAAATTGGGTCTTCATTTATTAAGACCTAAAGTTTTATACCTTACAAGAGAGTAAGAATTTCAAAAACATTCTAAGGAGTAAGGTAATCACATCTTTATAAATAAATAAGTAATGATTTATTTGTCAGGTGCAAGTACAGATTTTAATATACTATTCCTAACACTTGATGAAAGGAAGTAACCCAGCCTTCAGTTAAGTATAAAAGACAAACACAAGTAAATATAATTTTATGAAACTTGCTACACTGCTGTGCTGGTTTCAGTTTTCCTGTAAAATCAATAATCTTGGACTAACCAGGAAGATGAGAAACAAAACAGATGCACACATTATTATAAATAGTAATTTTAAATTGTACACATAAGTGGTTTTGAAAACTAATTAAGACAGAATGGCACGTCTCTTCACATGAAATAAAACCTGGAAGCAGCAACTGCATATGTATATGCATGGACAAAAATCCAAGTGCATCTCCCTCGTGGCATGCAGGAGGGATGCAGACAATCTTAGGAAATGCAGACTGAGCAGCAGTGACTGAAGCACAAACTGCAGGATGCCCATCTCCTCCACAACTGCATAGTACACAGCAGATGGTGAAACTGGACAGAGCGCCTTCAAGCCCAGTGGAAAACAGAACAGCTTTGAGCCCCACTCCAGGTATCCATGCCTAACTAATATTTTTAATCAAACTACATTGATAGAGGATTTGTACAACAGACTCTCAGGTGAATCTATCAAATATATGAAATTTGCCAAACTTTACAATAGTTTTAAAGCTCCAAAACAGTGGCTCCTACATATTTCTTCCCTCAAAATCCTCCTACAATCCTAGGAGTCTTAATATATAATAATATGCAAAGACTGTAATGCTTATCGACACATTCGCCCCTTCCTCCTGATGGGTTACCACGGTCCTGATTCTCTGTTTAGCATTTCCATGAATTTTTTTCATACTCACGCCACATAGTTCTTTAATGTAAAATTTGTCTGTATATAAGAGAAAGAACACAAACCACTTTGTAACAGCACTCACATGCTTTTTTCTCTTTGCATGAGTTAATTTTGTAGAATAGAATATTTATAAACAATAATGGAATGGGACAATACTGAATTGAATTTGTAAATATTTCATTCAATAAATGTTTGTCTGTTCATTAAAACAAAATGACTGGTATCGATAAAGGTGAAATTTCCAAAGTTTCCTTTCAATTTAGCATTAAAGTAAACAGGTATAACCTCCCTCATAAGACGAGCTTGATGAATGTCTTGCTTCTCCTTTATAAAACAAACTACATAAATCTTTAATAGTTTGGTAAAAATTCACATCTCAAATCACATGGAAAATGGAGAAGCTATAAACTGCAGACTGAATGTCTTTCAGGTTACTATTGTGTGTCATTTAAACTGTCTTCTTTAATGTGCCCTACCTTTAAAAAACTATTGATGGTTACATTCCCATGAAAGACGGGGCAACCTTACAGTACAGGCTGAGCCAATGTCATTTTGACTGACTGGCTTCAAGGTTTTCTATATTTCCCTTTTATAGGAGATGAATCTCAAACACATGTAAACACACAAAAAAGATGACTCTGGATGCACACGATACCCAAGTAAATAACAATTCACAACCAATCCTCTTACATACACCATAAAATGCCAAAGTCACTTCCAATATTATTATGGAAAAATCCCAAGACCCTGTATTTTCCACATTGATGGTTCGCTATGCATTCCTAAAATAAAGACTTAATAACACATTTACATTCTCATCACATTTTAAAATTAAATTTAAAAAGGAACTTACTTTCAGGTGTTTCATTAGTATTCACTTTTCCAACCATATGAAACATTGTTTTCCTTTTTTCCTAAAAATGTTTGCCCTTGCTAGGACCTATACATTAGGATCAGATGAGCCTTCATCCCTAAGTTCCATTTCCTAATACTTTGTGTTTCGTGCCATTTGCTTGAACTAAGTCATTCATTCTATTGAGTACCACTTCCAAAACTGTAACAAAGGTATAGTCTCAGGTTTCCAATGGGTTATGAACAGAGACATGGGCCTACTGCACACAACTACACACACAGAACTCACAAGAAGCATTTAAGAGCACATAAATCCCTCTATACTCCGGCCAACAAAAGAAGTCAAGTCCACTGACAGCACAGTAGAAAATGATGACTTCAGTTCTTGAACACATCCCACTGCTTAAACATTTTCAAGCACTTGCATTTGGTTCCCTTCAACTTCACTCTGTAGGTCACACCCTGGGCAGACTTGCTGCCATTCCCCCACGGTCAGCATTTGGATTACTACTTCTCTGTGCCATAAATTCGTACGTTCCTCTCTTCTTTACAGTTCCTATAATGTGATAGATGGATCCAGAGCTTGACTGTGTTCAAATCCAACTGCCCAACAGACCCTCTCCTTTGTGTGTGGAGAGGGGTGCACCTGTGTATGCTGGTGTGCATGCACTTGGAGGCCAGAGAATAACCCAGAACATCATCTCTCAGGTACCATTCACCTTGTTTGTTGAGACCATCTCCCATTGGCTTATGGCTTATGAATTAAGTTAGGCTGGCTAACCAATGAGCCTCAGGGATCTGGCCTATTCTGCCTCACCAGCACTGTGATTTCAAGTGCATGCTTCCACTTTTAGCATTTGTAAAAAGCTACTGTCACTGATAATGGGGAGTGACCTCAGGTTCTTATGCTGGAGCCCGGCGGTGGTGGCACACGCCTTTAATCCCAGCACTCGGGAGGCAGAGGCAGAGGCAGGCGGATCTCTGTGAGTTCGAGGCCAGCCTGGTCTACAAGAGCTAGTTCCAGGACAGGCTCTAAAAAAGCTGCAGAGAAACCCTGTCTCGAAAAACCAAAAAAAAAAAAAAAAAAAAAAGGAAAAAAAAAAAGGTTCTTATGCTGGCACAACAAGAACTTTACAACCTGTGCTCCCTCCTGAGCCCCAGATTGATCCTCTTATGATGGTGGTAATCACTGACGTTCAGTCTTTGCATTCTTATGAGAATGTCATGTCAAAGTGCCACTAGGAAATTTGGTAATCCAAATATTGCTCTCTGAGTGGTTCTTTAGGAAGCTCTCCTTTTTCCAGGCACTGCTGTAGTCTCTATAAACTCATTCTCTATCTTGGTCTGCATTTTGTACAAGTTTTAGTTTTGTTGTTCTAGGGCTCAGTTCTTCTGCAAAGACCTGGGGATATCCAAAACTGTATACACATCTGCCTTCTATTTTTTTATTTAGAACAATATGGAATGATTGTAACATTTTAAAACAAATACTGAATTCATTAATTTGTATGCAACATGCAAACAGAGACAACACACAGAATTCTTAAAAGGTACTTCAAGCTTGCTGATAACATTTTCTGACTTCTATACCTTTATTCATTTTGTCTAGATAATGACAGGTGTGTGACTGAAATCACTAAACATCTTTGACTGTGACCAAGTATTTGTCAAACTCAACCTTTAATTCATCGATGTTGCTTCATATATCAAGGTTATAACAGTGGCAGATGAAAGCTCGTAATTCACAAGGTTCCTTACCTATTTTAGGCTCCACGCTTATCTTTTTTCTATAAATTCTTCTTCTAATGTTAATACAGCTGCATCTGGCATCTTTGGGGAAGCATTTGCTGAACAAACCTTCCCGTTCTTCACTCTGTGTAGTTTTCTGATTCTCTGAACATCCACCCTGATCATGCATTTTTGCACCTGCTAGGCTTACCCAACGTTGCTGTGGGATATTCACACATTAGAACTCATACTAAACTGATGATCTGGGCTTGCGTTCTTCTAATCCTGACTTCTGTTGAACTAAGATATTTTTCTACATTAGTCGTTTTCTACATTTTTCTTTTCTCCCTCCATTGGTGCTGAAGGCATAGATTAAATTGAAATCTATACTTCTACAAAGTGTGGTCTACTCAGTGACTCTTTCTATCCTTTCTCTGGATCGGAGCTTTAGCAGAGTTAATTACTCTGTCAAAATTGATCCAGACGTTACTTTTATTTATTTTTCTTCAAAAAATAAAAGAGGTTTTTTCAATAATTGCTAAATTAATATGTTATCATTGTTCATTCATTTCTGTTATTATCAATATTTCACTCTCCGCTTTTTTCCTCCTGAGACAGGGCAACCCTATGTAGCATAGGCTAGTCTCAAACTTGAAATCCTTCTGCCTCAGCCTCCCAAGTGCTGGGATTGTTGGCCCATGCACCATATCCAGCCTCACTGTTTATTTTACTCTATAATTCTAATAACTTGTACATATAATAAATACACACTAAATATTAAGGAAATAAAACAATATATTGTTTTAAAGTACATATTTACACATATTTTTAAAAATTTCAAATCTTATTCATGGATAAATAAGGAAAAACATATTCCTTGAGTTAAGAATAGAGAAGATTGAGAATCAAAACTTCAATGGAAGACAGGAATTCAGAAGCGACCCCTCTCCGGTGCTCACCACTGCTGTATCAAACGTGCGCTGAGTTGTAAACAGGTGTCGCTGACAAGCAGGACCACGGAAATCAGCAGAGCACTGCACATAGGAGACCTGTCTTCCAGTTCTGCCACTAGCTGAACATGCAATCCCAATTAGGTCACTAGACCTTTCCAGACCTCAGATTTTCTGTGCGTGAGTGAGATGACCTAGCTCATAGGTTTTTACTACGAGGAGTAAATAAAGCATTGAAAGGTGAAGCAGCTTGCAATGTGAGAAGAAGCCAGTTATATACACAGGAGCACAATTCACTAAACAACAAACCAAAATGCATTCACCATATTAGACTAGAGTAGCTGCACATGGTGCCTGGAAAATTGGACTGGATTACAACAAATATAAACCAAAAACTGATTCATAAAGGAAACCATGTATTCTTCTCAATGCTAACTTCCTTTCATAGACTCAATCCCCTTCCCCCCATTAGAATGACACTGTCAGTCTCTCAGCCTTCAACTATCTCTACCATAACATGCAGGTTTGCACATTAATGTGTTCTTTAAGAAGGTAAGCCAGACTGAACACCTGTCCAATGCCATACCATGGACAGCATCGCAACACAGGTGAATGTAAAATAGCCATTCTACCACTTGGTTGTATTCCAGACTCCGACTTGTCTCTTTCCGGTTCCTTTCGGTGCCCTAATGTTTCCATATCCTTTCTAAAATAAGCACATCCCAAGTACTAGGAATGCCCTCTATGCTCCCCAGGTCCAGCGCTGAAGCCTATTTTGAGCAAGGTTAACCTGTGTCCCAGCTGTAGAGGATAATGTATTTCTGAAGCAGATAGAGAGAGGGTAGTGCTTTTAAGTTGTTTCCTGCTAATGTATTTACTAGAATAATAGAATATGTATCTGTTAGTCTAAGGACTCTATGCTATTTGTTTTCACAATAAGAGCCCATCAAGCTGTGTTTGCAAGGAGTTTTGTGACCATACTACTAATACCCCTTTCCAGTGAAAAACGTGTGGAAGGAGTTGCTAGAGACATACAAGAAACACCTGTACTTACTACAGTTTTGTCTGTTTCTTACAAGAAAAGATGGAGACCGTCTCTTAATATATTTGAAAAAAAGGTAATGATACAATTTTAATTATTTTTCTTTACTTTGTTTATCCTAAGACAGTATCTTACTATGAAGCCCAGAGTGGCCTTGGACCTGGAGCCCAGCGCCTGCCTCTGCGTCCCAAGTGCTGAATTACTACAAGCTTGAGCTATCATGCTTACTATGATTATTGTTTAGTAAGTGGGTTCAAGCTTTGTAGGGCTTTCATACTTTGCAAGAAAAATAAATATATACCCAGTATATTAGGACAGCATCAAACAGATATATGAATTTGAAAACTTTTGCAGATGACCTGAATATCAGACTTCTGACCAAGAGGACTCTGCATCCAAACATACACATCTAACAATTAAGATACACACCACTATCAGTGTCAGACAAGGAGAAGGAGCTGAGGGACATAGCATAGTTGATGGTCCAACAAGTCCACCTGCAGTCCCCCTCAGCACAGGACAGCATCACTCTCCAGCAGCAGGAGACCAGCACTAAGTTCCACCAATACAAATGGACAGCCTGAGCACAGGTTCAGAGTTGCGCCTTCGCTGAGCTTGGATTAGGCTAGATGTAAACCACTAGCAGCTTATAAGTAGTAAACCAGTGTAAAGAAGGTCAGTACTGAGAAAAGGGGACCAAAAGGGACAAGTAATAAAGAAAACTTTGTTTTGAAGTTTACAGTTTGCAGCGATGTGAGACAACAAAGCAGACACACTGTGGCTTGGAAGGCCAGTGTACACAAAAGACATTATGAGTAACGGATGAGTCAATAATGGAAATGAAGATCAAGGACAACTCTCCGAGTTTCGCAGATCACCAGTCTTCAGTGACATCAATACAGATGTTCTTCAACAACAAGACACATCTAAAGACTCACCTCATGCTTGGAGAAGAGCCGGACACCCTCCAGCTGGTGGAAAACTGGGTAGTGCTGGGAGTCAATCTGGTCACGCCGGTACACGTCACCTACCACGAGGAAGGCATTAAGTCCTGCATGCAGCAAGTCCCACTGGTGTGCTGACGTGTGTGCTCTCAGCATGTGCTCCCGGTTCAGGTAATAGTTGTCCCCCTTCTTTCTGCTGGGGTGGTCTGCTGGGATTAGCAGGCTATCAAAGTTCTGCCAGGTGGTGACCACTGGCGGCAACTGGTCATAGACAGAGAACAGAGGGGTCCTGGGGCGGCCCATATACTGCCGGTAGAAGTGCTCCTTTACCCGCTCCTTGAGCAGCCACAGAGGGTGGTACTTCTGGTTGTGCAGGTTCCTGCCCACCTTAGAAAGGACCTTCTGGGTAAGGTTGGTGTGGTCATCCTGAGGGTAGGATTTTCCCAGCAGCTCTATCACACTGCCTGGAGTACCTTGGGCAGGAAACTGGGATGCAGCTGGCCTTGAGCCCCAAGCCCGACGCTGATGGCATTTGAAGACACGACTGATCTTCCTTACTAGGTAGATGTGTTCATGGGCAGCTCGGATGAAGGTTGAACAGACCATTATAGAAGCTTCTCAGAAATTCTGGAAGGAGCACATAGGAAAAGTACAAGTTAAGTTTCATTCATCAGACAACAACAAATGTGTCTTATGTTATCTAAACAAGCTAGTGACCTTCTAAGTGACATATATGTGTCCCTCCTATCTCATCCACACCTCAGGAAGACAACTGAAAATATCTATTGACAGGCTGCTGTAATTTGAATGTCCTTCCCAGGAGCGATGTTGAAATTTCACTGCCATCTAATGTACAATAACATGTGAAGCACGAGGGCTCTGGCCTAGAACACAAGAGTGAGTTAACTAGGGTGGGAGTAGGCTTCTCATACAAGGAAAAGCTCAAACACTTCTCTCTCTCTCTTGCCATGAGATGATAGAAACAGAAAGGTATGGCTTCATGCTTTGATCACTGACCCCAAACTCCAGAGCTATGAGAAACAAGTTTCCTTTTATTATAAATTACTCAGCCTGTGGTATGCTCTTCTACTAAACAAAAATAGGATTCTAGTATGGTGGTGCACACCTTTAATCTTGCAGTCAGGAGGCAAAGGCAGATGGATTTTTGTAAGTTTAAGGGCCATCCTGGTCTAGCATCGCAAGTTCCAGTCAAGACAAGTCTACATAGTAAAACCCTGTCTCAAAATTTTAATGAATTAATTTTAATGAATTAATTAAACAAAACAAACAAGACACACTAAGAGAAAGACTCAGTGTTTACTGCACTAAACCAGAAGAATACTAAAGGTGCTTTTAGGTCACTCATCTCTAGGTGTCCTTCTCCTATCATTTAAATTCTTTGCTCTGTAGGGAAAAAAATTTTTTCATCATGAGCAACAACCAACCTTATTTTTTACCAGATTGTAACACCAAGGGAATCCTTAGATAGATCACCTGAAAGTCACTAGTCCACAGAACTGAACTCATTCATTAAAGAGACTACATGCTCACACTAAGACCTCTGATAGGCAATAAGAGAAAATTACAGTAAATACCCACACTTCTCCTTCTGCTCTCTACTCTCATAACTACAAAGTCCTGTTTCCCTTTTACAGAGGGAGAAAGAGAGAGTACCTTCTGCCTCCTGGAATAATTTGCATAATCATAAAAAGTCATTAACTATACCTTTGGAAAAACATTTGAATAGGATCTTGGGAGATGGCTCAATTGATAAATTACCTGCCATGCATGTATGAGAGACAAAGCTTGGGTCCCCAATTCCCACATAAAAATGGTGGGCACATCAGCAAACATCTGTAAAACCATTATTCACTGGGCTGGGGTTCATGAGCCACTCAGCCTAGCTGAACTGATAAGTTCCAAATTCACTGAAAGACCGTGTCTTGAAAAATAAGGGAGAAGAGTGTGAGAGGCCTTGTCTCAAAAACAAGATGAAATATGTCTGAGAAAGACATCCAATGTTGATGTCTGGCTTCCACGTGTACCCAAATACACATGCATACAACCACATCGACACATATACACTAGCATATACTCATGCATACAGATTTGCTGAATAAAATTACTACTAATCTAGATAGTAAAGAGTTTCATTCAGTGATTAAAAAATAAAAATAAACTCAATACTAAGTAACAGACTAGCTAAGAGTGGTCAGAAATTATATTTGTGAATGCTAAGCCTTCTCTGCTCTTATTGGTCAAGATATTTAATCTAAAACCCTTTGCGTCATTCCATCAGAGATTATTCCTCCTCCTAAAAGACAGTGTCTACTGTAATATATGCATACAATAAACACTACCAGAAGAGAATTTACTGAAAAAAAGACACAAAGTTGACAGAAGACAGAGGACTGATCCCAGGGCAGGAGAAAGAGAGAGAGAGAGAGAGAGAGAGAGAGAGAGAGAGAGAGAGAGAGAGAGAGAGAGAGAGAGAGAGAGAGAATAAATAAAGATAGAATTTAATAAGATTGTAGATTTTTCAAATGTGGGATAGATCATTGACTTCTCGGATAAAATGATAAATACCCAAGAATAGATGCCCAAATTCTGTGACTGTTAATTGAAAGATAGTGAGTGATCTTCTAACACTGATTACTCTTTACTTCAACAAAAGCAGTTGTGAACTCCCTCAGGGACTGATTAACAAGGGTAACTAGATATCAAATTTGAAAATTAAGAAACAACTTAAGTTCTTAAACTTAAGTAACTCAATTTTTTTTTAGTTTCAAACTTTTGTTTTGAGATAATTTAAAATACACACGTCAGTTACTTTCTTCAAGACTCATGCAATCCCACCAAGAATACAGAGCTCCATGGTCTACCAAAAGCCTACCTCACACATACCTGAGCAGTAGAGTTGTCAGACTCAAAATTGCAAGTGGGAATAACCTCCTGGAAACCTGCCCCTAGACCTATGATGATATAGAAGCTTCAGAGAGTCCCAGGAACACTCTGATTTATGCACACGGAATTATTTTGTCAGGTTGCTTCAAGTGTTTTTGGCTGAGTTTCAACTGTAATCTCTCTTCCCATTTACATTGTTCAGTAACTTGTCCCTGCAGTAGATAAGAATTTCAAATTTTCCCATGCAGCTTTATATATCCTAGCACAAAGCCACACTGTTAGGCTGCTAGTTACCCAGCTCAGCACTCCTGGCAAGCTATAAGAAAACATTTCTTTCTTCCACAGGAATATGCTGTTATACAAAGTTCAGAATTGGTTGAAAAGGGTACCGTTATATAGTTATTCATGGTTGCCAACAGTGTTTTACTTAATCAATATCTTGTCCCCCACACAAAAGCCCTTCCAGGTTCCCCTAGATAAACATTATCCTGACGCCCTGTAGTGATCTTCTCACATGTCAAGCTTGTCCATAAAAGTATAGTTTTTTTCACCCTCATTTTGTAACTTTTGGTCCATCTGCTCAGCTCTAGTTTATGTTCACACTCTTGCTCTTCATACTCAAACAAGAATTCATTCTTTACATTACCATCTCTATCATCTCTTCTCAAGCAGGACAAATGACCGGAATTGTGGTTCGGTTTGGTTTTGGCTTGGGGAGTGGGGGATTTATTTTTTTACATTTACTTACTTATTTATTTATTTATTTATTTATTTATTTAGGCTTTTTGTGAGTTCAAAGCCTTCCCTCTGCCTCTACCAAATTTTTCCTTAAGAAACCTGTCACTGAAAACTCAGGACGCCCAGGAAGACACCCCAAGTGCAGTGTTTTGCATATCATCTATCACAACACTGGGTAAGAATCGTTCACAGCCACTTGCCAAGAAGGAAACTAAAGCCAGTACACATGCAGTAATTTATATAAATGTCTTCACCCATCCAGGAAATAAAGTTAAAAACTCTAAGCAATTTAAGTACCTTTCAAAGGCCCAAGTCTCTTCAACATAGTCTCTTCCCTTAACTTTAGAATTACCCAAATAACTTGGGCCAAACAGTGCACTGAATAATTAAACCAAATAAAATTCATAACCTTCTATGTTATAAATGAAATATATACTTAAACAAATGAACAAAACAATCTGAACCAAGGGCCAAATCAGCCCCTGGCTTGGTTTTGCACATAAAGCCTCCTAAAACACAGCAAAAGGCATTTTTCAGAGTGACTTTTCCAATACAAACATCCCCACAAACACAAATTAACTGGAGCATGATATGGTCCTTCAAGAAAACATGTGCTCACCCCTATTGTATCTTAACTCACTGAGAAGATTTTTTTGCACTATTAATGAAATCTCCATATGCAGACTATACAGACACAGAAATTAGAAGAAGTATAAAGGCATGTGTTAAGTATTAACTAATACAAAGGACAAAGAGCGGCATCTGAATGAAAGAGAAAACAGTGAACAGCTGACAACTTTACAGAGATCACATGGGACTTAATCTTGAAGGTCTTCTCTTAGGTTCTTTATCATAAAACAAAAGGATGACAGAACACAAATCTCATAAAGGATAAATCCAGACCCTGTTGATAAGGGATGTCACTCATTGCCCAATGAGTCAGAGCTGACCTGGTAAAATGGACCCAGAGACATTAGCCATGCTGTGGCTGAGTCTGAGAACAGATGGAAATCTTGTTTGTGCAGATGATTTTCAGTATGCTGGCAGGATACACGGGGATCACACATGAGAAAATTATAAATGAGATGGCTATGCTGTGTCCACAAAACAGTAAGAGATGTTGGGCAAAACTGACATAAGAGATTAGTTCTAGCAATGTAGACCTTGGCGGTGGCAAGATGTCTCAGCAGGTAAAAGCACTGGTGCCAAGCTGGTTAACCTCTGAGTTTCAAACCCAGGACCCACATGATGAAAGGAAAGAACAGACTCCCAAATGTTGTCCTCTGGTTTCTACACAGGCATCACAGCACAAACAATGACCCATAAAACACAAACATGCAAACACACTAAAATGAACCGATGTAAAAATGAGGGGCCCCACGGGGTGCTGGAGAGAGAGCTCAGCAGCTAAGAATATATGCTGCTCTTCCAGAGAACAAGAGCTCAGTTCTTACCACTCATGACAGGCAGTATGGAACACCCTGTAACTCCAACTCCAGGGAATCTGAAATCCTCGTCTGGCTTCCAAAGGCACCCATACATATGTAGCATACATTCACTCAGACATATACACAAAGAACAATAAAATAAATCTTAATTTTTTTAAAGTAAAACATGGCCACTGCTGGTGAGAAAGCAAATCATGCAGAGACCTAGGAATTCTGTGCACAAAATAATCAAAACTGGTTCTTGGAGGGCATAACACCAACTCTATATCCTATCACTCAAGAGGCTAAGGCAGGAGCTCCTCAAGTTAAAGACCCCTGAGGATATGAAGCAAGACTGTAATAAACTGCCAAAAACCTTGATTCCTAAGATTGTATCTTAAAGCATAAACTAGTCTCCCAACAGCATGTGAATTGTAGACCAGATAAACAGAAAAACATATTCAGTCTGAAAGGTCCTCCAAAAGTCATTCAGTCCAAAGCTTAGGACATGCAGGCAACTAGTCAGATAGTCTAAATAGATGGTTGTGGTGGTTTGAGAAAATTGGGCCCTATAGGCTCATATATTTGAACTATTTGAAAGGATTAGAAGGATTAGAAGGTAAGACCTTGTTAGAGGACTTGTCATTGGGGGGTGGTGCGCTTTGCAGTTTCAAATAGCTCAAACCAGGCAGGCTGTGAATGAGGACACAGCTCTCAGTTCCAGTTCCAGTGCCATGCAGTCACCATGCTCCTGATCTTGATGATAGTGAACTAACCCTCTGAAACTCTAAGATAACCCCCAATTAAGTGGGGATTTTTTGTTTTGTTTTGTTTGTTTGTTAAGAGTTGTTTTGGTCATGGTGTCTCTTCACAGCAATAGAGGAATGACTAAAACAATGACTTATCCCAGTGACGAGATTCCCAGGTAAACGTTCTTTCTATTTCAAGTTATTATAGCCTCCTTCTTCTGACTCCACTATTCACTACCAGAATAATCTTGGTTTTGTGATCAGTCAAGAGAGGATTCTTTTAGACCACTGTTAGAATTGAGTGAATTAATAGACAGAGGACTTGGACCATACAAAACTCCCAATAAATGGCAGCTACAACCGCTAAGTTAACTTACCTAAGTACTACTCCTTTAACAACCTGATTCAACAAAGGTTAAAACAGCAAGGTCAACAGGAAGTCAAGCATCTACAAAGGGATGCTAACTACTTTCTACACAATGAGCTGAGGGCAGGTTTTATAACGACAGGCTTATGTCAAGAGAACATATTTGCATCCTTAATACCACCCTGTCATGTAGCCACGCTTTGCCACTCTTCCTATCTTTTGCAGTGATGACTATAAAGGGACTGGGCAAATTCAGGGTGAGGCAGGAAGATTATCGTGAGTTCAAGACAAGGCCATCCTGGGCTACACATTGCCACAAAAAAAGAGGAGGAAGAACTTAAAGCTCCAAACTTACAGCCATGAATTACACCTTAATTTTAAAGGATGTTTTAGAAATATTGGCCACATTAATGATACACAAAGTTTCTTTACCACCACAATTCTAGCAAAGTGCTTAGACCAATAAAATGGTAAATAATGTAGCTTATTGAGGACTTATTAGTTAGACTTTACTTACTTTTTAATTATGTATAGACACGCATGCATGTGAGCATGAATGCAGGCACCAAGGGCAGCCAGAAGAGAGTGTCAGGTCCCCTGAAGTTGAATTACAGGCAGTTATGAACCACTCAATGTGTGTGCTAGGAAACAAACTTGGGTTCTCCACAACAGTACATGCTCTTAAGAGTTGAGCCTTCTCTCTAGCCCTAATGTGAACTTTATAATGAGTCCAACAATCCTCTGTCCACCTCCTTCATTCTTGTTAGAAAATCTAAGCACTTCATGAACTTACCAGAATAATGATTTCCCTTGCTGAAAAGGATCAATGGTGAGTAACCATAGCCCACACAAGGTCACCACTGGGCAAAAGTCATCAGACATATGTTATAACGACAGATATAATATATAGTCTATATGGCAAAAAATGTAAAATTTGACTACTTCAAAATACATGCATACATTTTACTCTAGTTGTTTCCATTTTCACTCAAAAAAGATCACATCAACAAAGTATGTTTTGCATCCTGCTGACAAGGATGAATAACAAAAAATCTCTAAGCAGGCAGTTTCCTCTATTACCTGAGAGAGAGTTATAGGCACAAGCTTTCTAGAAAGCAATTCAGCACTATCATGAAATTTAATACTGTTCACACCCTTTGGCACAGTAATGGAGGCTATCATAAGGAATATTAAAATGAAGGCAAGAGTTAAAAATGGAGTTTATTTAATAATATTTATACTAGAAAAAAAGTTCAAAACAGTATGAATATCTCCCCCCAAAAAGAATAATTAAACAAACTATAGAAAAACCACACAATAAAAAATCATGTAGTCATTAAATATAACAAACTTTAAAAAGAATCCTAAAGATGAAATAATTTACTAGTGATAATTTAGGTCATATGTGTATAAAACCTTACCTATACAAATACATGCTTACTATGTATACAGTGTTCTGCCTACATGCCAGAAGAGGACACCAGATCTGTCATTGCTGGAAATTGAACTTAGGATCTCTGGAAAAACAGCCTGTGTTCTTAACCTCTGAGCCATGTCTCCAGTCCCAAGTAGCCTGGTGGTAGTAGCTTACATCTTTAATCCCAGTACTCAGAAGGTAGAGGCAGGTTTGAGGCCAGCCTGGTTTACAGAGCAAGTTCCAGGACAGACAGGGCTGTTACAATGAGAAACCCTGTCTCGAAAAACCAGGAAAAAAATAGTAATAAATACATGGTTACCTATAGTTCTGCATGCTAGACATAGAAGCCATGAGATGAACTATGGGAAAAATTTAATAGCAGTTGCCACTGGCTCTTCATTCTATTTTATACTTCTATTAAACTTTTCTGAATAAATGTGTATTATATTTTAAAGTTTATTTTCAAAACATACAAGAAAACCTTTGAAAGTGTCTAGTTGTGTTCTAGATACTGCATGGCCTCCATTAAACAAGAGTGTGGGTGCAAATTCAGCCTTGGCAAGATAACTGCATGTGATGCCCACCTACACCGTTGCTTCTTACGAGAATAAAAAAAGAACACTTGTGTGGAAAACATTATACCTGCCCAATTTTCTCTGTTCAGTCATAAGTTAGCTGTCATAAACACAACAGCAGTTACCCAGTGCCACTTCTTGAGAAGTAAATTTTAGGAAACTGTCCCAACTGTAAATACATTTCACAGTTATACTCATGAAAGAAACCTTTAATATGGGTGAAACCTCAAATGCTATGTGGCACCTTAATAAGGAAGAAAACACTTCTTGCATGTAAGGAAAAGATTCATTAAAACTTGGATAAAACTAAGGCAGTCCTGTAAGCAAAGAGGTTCTTTATGCAGGGCTGCTGGGGCATGGTGAGGAAGTAGGCCATAGTCAGGAATCTAACAGTTGTTTTTTCCTTTTCTTTCTTTCTTTTTTGTTTGTTTGTTGTTACTGTTTTTCAAGACAGGGTTTCTATGTGTAACAGCTCTGGCTGTCTTGGAACTTGCTTTGTAGACCAGGCTGGCCTTGACCTCACAGAGATCCAGCAGTTGTTAAGATTGCGTCATTGGGTGGAGCACCAGTAATAGCACAAGCAGCACGACGAAGGCTGAGTTCTTTCAGAAAGGGAATAAGAGGAATCTGTAGCAAGCCTATCATTTCATTTTGCTTTTGATCTGTGCAGACCTGTTCTTCAGGAGATTCAGGATTTCTTGCCCACTAGGCTGTCTTATAAAGATGTCTCACTGTTGAGAAATCAAATACCAAGACATCACTTTGCACAGTAAGCAGAAAAGTGGGCTGACTGTAGAAGTGCCTAGGATATACTTTGACTTCCCCAGGAACAGGTTAGCTCCCTGAGCTCCTCCAGAGCACCACTAATGATATGCAATACGCATTCCAGCAGCCTATGGCTCCATCTGTAAACAAGGAAGTCTAAATAAGCCACACTCCTTTCAGAAATCTTGACATGGGTTTCCTGTGTCACACCTGCTGCACTGGCATAATCCTATACTCAACTCCTACAGGATACTCCTTCCTCACCTCCACTCACCGGACAGGACCAGTTCTTCACTTCCCAGCCCTACTAATGCAGCCAACCTCTTGACCTACCAGATATATAACCCTTCCTGTTTTCACTGTTCTCAGGAGTCACTGACAGTGTACAAATTCCACAGTTTGCCCACGCTCACTTGTCTCCCTGCAGCAACGCTGTTCTGAAGACATCTCACAGCCCGTGTGTAACAACCGTATTCTCTGCTGCCGCTAACAGATCTTTCCAGTTGCCTTATCACTGCTTCCAGTTTGCCAACTCCTTCGACATTCTAATAGCGAAATTAAATTCAAACTCAGAGAGGGAGAGAGAGATACACACAGCGAAAAGAGCAGAAATTGCAACGACCCATTTAACACTAAAATTCATAAGTCAAATCAGTTCAAATTTTGTACCCAAGTACGTTTTGGAATCTATATTTCTTCAGGGCCTTTCTCAGACAGACCTGAGAATTACAAATAAGAGGCCTTCAGTTCAAGTAGTCATGGTCCTAAGTCCACTGCTTGCTTTCAGTCAGGCCCCAATGAGCCCCTTCTCTCAGCTTTAATCTTTTACTTTAACAGTGGGGAAACATGAGGGCCTTCTAAACGTTTACATGTGCCCATATCGCTTTTATACTGAGAAAACTGTCACAATCCCAATACTAAGTCAAAACTTTCTATGGACCAGACCCAAGCTACTTTTCTTCCTTCCTCTTGGAATCCTTCCCACAGCATGCACCTAGTATACTACGCAGCACCAATGTACTGGAGAATGATTCCAGAAGGTTGTCTTTACATAAATAGCATTTTAATTAATTCTAATGGTTCAGTAAAATGTTAAGAGACATATTATAACTTTAATTGATAACAAAAACTAATAGACAAATTAGTGTCATCTCATCTTTGCCTACGCTGCCTGGTTCTTGGTCAACCTGATTCCAGCTAGTAATTTAAGAAGAAGGAACCTCAACTGAGAAAATGCCCCCATTACAATGATCTGTGAACCTGCCTCTGAGGCATTTTCTTGATTAATGATTCATGGGAGAAGGTCTAGCCAACTGTGGGTGATGCAACCCCTACATAGGCCGTCCTTCCTGGATTGTATAAAGGAAGCAGGCTGAGCAATCCATGAAGAGCAAACAAAGCTCCATCCTGTATGGCTTCTGCATCAGTTCCTGCCCTAACCTTCCTCGGTGATGGAGTATAAGCTGTAAGATGAAATAAACCCTTTCCTACCCAAGATGCTTTGCTCATGATGTTTATCACAGCAATAGAAACCCTAACAAGATATAAATTATCAATGACATTAACCAAAGGGAAGGTAACTCAATACAACTGAAAAACTAAACACACTGATAGCAGGGACACGGTGGATTTAGGAGAATCAGTTCTAGAATTCACTTTTTTTGTTTTTTTGAGACAGGGTTTCTCTGAAGCTTTAGAGCCTGTCCTAGAACTAGCTCTTGTAGACCAGGCTAGCCTTGAACCCACAGAGATCCACCTGCCTCTGCCTCCTGAGTGCTGAGATTAAAAGCGTGCACCACCACCACCCGGCTGAATTCACTTCACTTTTAAAGAAAGTAAGTAGATGACATTACAAAAATGCTTATTTTTTCTGAGCCAAAAAACCTAAAAAAAAAAAAAAAAAGTCAAACGCACAGCTGAAACTTCGTCAAATATGACAAATACAAAAAAAAAAAAAACTTAAATTGGGGGGGAGCAAGAGAAGGGCTCAAAAGTTAAGAGCAGTCTGCCCTTTCTGTGGTGCCAGCTTTGATCTCCAGCATATGTGTGCCTCATGACCTTCTCTAACTCTACTTCCAGGTTATCTTCTGAATCTGAGGGCACTGAACGCACATGATACACAGGCATACATGCCTGCAAAACACGAAAGAAAGTATTTCTTCAAAATTAATAACTGAACAAATGAATGAACAACTCTCACACCACAGTGCTCACAGAATGGTTTCCATGAGCACAATATGAAACTAAGTAGGATCACTCAGATGACGAATGATCAACAGACATGTACTTTAAAACCATCAACTTGGAATACAATGAACTGCTTAGGAGGACATATCAATAACACATGGAGTGGTATGGACAGCACCCCTCTACACACACACACACACACACACACACACACACACACACACACACTTCCTACTTACATTGTCTATTAGACAGGTATATTTTTCACAGAATCTAGTGAACCTGAGTCCTAGACATGGTTGCAGCCTCTGATTAACAGTAACCTTGCTTCTATATGGGGTACTTCAATATTCTTGACAATCATCTAGCAAATGAACTGTTTTGTAATAATTCATCACCATGTGTTCTCCTGATAAACTCCAGATTGTATATGAGACAACAGAGAAGCTCTCAGAACAGGCAACTGCAAGTCCCACACACATAAGGGTCTCTAGCTGGTAAACACCAGCCACCCCTTATCACACATCAGTGCTCTTGGCTTGTGAGTATAAATGTAAGTAATTTTTAGCTCAAATAGTGATTTATTTACCTATCACTGGCTTCAAAGCATATTTAAGGCAGGGTTTATAACCATCAGCAAGAAACTGAAACTGGGCATTGCTGCCTGGGGCACATGGCTTCCACTGGTTGGCAAAGGTCCATTACAATATTAATGAGAATGTCATTTGTCAAGATAATTATGCATGAACTTGACAGCTACAGAAAGCAGATATCCATTTGAAAGACAAGCCCAGGGCATATGCATCAGAAGCCTGAGAAATCCCTCCGTACTTCTGTCTTTTGTAATGGTGGCCTTTTGTGTAGATAATGTCTTATTAACACATTAAGTCTCAAGGAGGAAAGGAAGGGGGAGAAGCAAGTATTAACACAACTATTGACTATCTGCATAATCGCCTATACCCATTCAAAAGAATCTTTTCATCAGTATAATTCAGTTGAAAAATGACTACCAATATCAACCCTTGATAACAAATGCCATGGTTTCAATAATGAGAATTCTGAAAGTGTTTTTCAAACTGGGAATATCTTTACTTATTCAAAAACAAAAGAGCACTCATAAGAAGAGTATCATGTGGTGGAAGCAGAAGCACAGGGACAACACCACTTTGAAAGGTTTTCTCTCTTTTTTTCCACCCTAAACGCATGTTCCAAGAGGAATCAGTGTGGATATCTTAAGCCCAAAGATCAAGATATGCAATGAAATGAATGCATGAGGGATTGACTGCAGACCAAAGATCCCACAAGTTAACTTGAACGCTCGTTAATTAAGTGAGATAAGACACTACCGCATTTGGAAGCGATGTGACTCCCAATCACTCTTTTGCTATGTTTTACTTCTCAAAGTGTCATGTAAGACTAAGTTCGTGTTATCAGTATCTACTAGCATTAATGCTTTCCTAAATATGCCAGAGGAAACTCACCATGCAAAAGGTACACAACACACGCACATATGTATGTACACCAATATAAACAAAGAGCAAAACAAAAATAGTTCACGTTCCTCACTATCTCAAGAAACCCAAGTGAAATAGCAAACTGCTGTCTAATTTCAACATTTATCAGCTTCTTTCTTACCTTATTTTCTACAAAAAAAAAAAAAGTTTAACTGGACTATAGTTCTATAAAATTCACATTTGAGGAGAAAGTGCAATATCCACAAACTTGAACAAGTTTCATAATAATTTTAGTAATGCATACACACATAACAGTTTTTAATTTTTAAATATTCAGCTAATGAAAGAGAAGATTTTCACCCAGAAATCATTTAGCAAGCAAAATGTTAATGGCAAATAAAATTAAAATTTGTTTCAAGTCAGCTCATTAATTGCATATTAAAAAACTATTTTAAGGAATTAGAAATATTACTGCTATGCAGAAAAAAAAATGCCCTCTGGGTTAAATTTTTTCTCTTAAATATTCTAAATAAGCTGATTTTTATCTATGATTTTCCAAATATGTTCACTGCATATAAAATCCCGGGCTGCTTGGTGGTGTGGGACAATGGTCTATATTCTGTCAATTATATCTTAAATAAACGCTGATTGGACAGTAGCCAAGTAAGAAGTATAGGTGGGACAACCAGACAGGAAGTAGAGGCAGGTCAATGAGAACAGGAGAATTCTGGGAAGAGGAAAGCTTGGTCTGCAGTCCTGACCTGGCCGCAGAAGAAGCAAGATGTGACTGCCCTGCCAAATAAGGTACTAAGCCACGTGGCTAACACAGGTAAGAATAATGGGCTAATATAAGTTGTAAGAGTTAATAAGAAGCCTGACCTACTGGGCCAATCAGTTTATAACTAATGTAGACCTCTGGGTGGGACTTAACAACTGGGGAAACTGGGCAGGACAGAAACTCAGTCAACAGCAGGGAACAAAGTCAGTTACAGCACATCTAGTCCTGATGCCCAGGACTGGTATGGTGAGCAGAGGCCAACATGTTCCAGTGTACCTCCCTACAAATGGAACTGCAGCAAAGCCCTCGAAGGCTCCATGGCTTATTTCTTATTCCTTCAAACTTGAAAACTGCACAAAGTCCCATCCACTGACAAAATAATGCTACAATGAAGCACTGGGTCAGTTTGTCCAGGCTACAGCCCACCCTGCAATGCCCACTGCGTGGCCTCGCCAACAAACACCAGCCTACCATGTTTTTATTCAGTATGTTCTCTGTACATTTTTTTCAAAACTTGAAGCAATGTTCCATTAACATGATTCAAATCTCCAATAAAGTTTTATCTGCATTAAAAACTGTCTTAACTGGATAAATGTTCCTGTAATCCCAGCACTCAGAAACTGAGGTAGAAAAATTTGAGTTACAGACCAGCTTGAGTACACAGCAAAAGCCTGTCATTAATAACATAACAATAACAAGAAATGAGGAGGAAGAGGAGACCATGGGAATTGAACTCTCTCCTCTTTGTTTCTTCTAGACAGGTCATCCATGGCTCATGAAAATACTATATCAGTTAAGACAGTTACAGTTATTTTTAAAGACCAAATAAATAAATAAGAACTGTCAGATACTTGAGGATAACATAAATAAGTCACTAAAAAAGAAAGGCTTTTTTGTAGTAGCACTTGAGTTGTATTTAAATAAATAAAGCTTGGCTGAAGATCAGAGAGTAAAACAACCCCCACTGATCAACCTTACAGACCAGGCAATGATAATGCACACCTTTAATCCAAGTAGCCACATTAGTTGCCACAGAAACCGGGCAGTGGATGCCTTTAATCCCAGTGGTACACGCTTTTAATTCCAGAACTAGAGAGGATTATAAAACAGGAGGAGACAGGTCTCAGTCTCAGTCTCATTCTGAGATTTCTAGAGACAGGACTGCCATTTTGGACTGAGGTCAAGGAAGAGCCAGTGGCTGACTGTTTTGCTTTTCTGATCTTCAGGTTGAACCCCAATCTCTCTCTCTCTCTCTCTCTCTCTCTCTCTCTCTCTCTCTCTCTCTCTCTCTCTCTCTCTCTCTCTCTCTCTCTCTCTCTCTCTTTGAGTTTTTCTTAATTGTGCTCCAGTTTCTTCAAGTCAAAAGGAGTAACTCTGTGATGAACATCTAAGGTGATGGATTTCCAGATCACTGTTTAGTTAGTTAAGAACCCATAACATCCACTCACTTCACAATTACCTTTACATGTTACCATCTATTCTCCTAGCAAATCTCAAGAGACAGTAGTGAGAAAGGCAATCACAGTCAGTGTAGGAAGTCAATTGCAAGCATAGAATCAACATCACTTTTAAATTAATAATTCAAAGATCATTATAATGCACACAGTATATGCAATGTTCAGCATAAGCCTGAACATGGTAGAAAGACAGCAGCAGCCTCACCCGTTCCCATATATTCTTTTCTCCACGTAAATTATTCTTATATTGCTCTATGACCTCACTGGTGTTTGTAAGGACAAGTAATACTTGAAGGTGTTTTAATTACCAATATACAGAAAATACTGCTAACTTATGATAGTTAATGTTATCCTACAAAGCCACTATGGCTACAGACATAGCAAAGAAAGAAGCAATGTGCATACAGAGAAAATACAGGTTTGATTTTTTGGAAGAATTCAGTCATGTTATTGCCACCTGATCAATACATAACATTCTATGTAATTCTGTTTAAATGCCCTTTATACGGTTAATATATTGCATCATCAGTAATTTCACAATCAATACCTAAATGAAACTTCTAACGTGTGCTACTTCTCAGTTGAATCTCAAAACTTCCTACACTCAGAGGTTCTAGAAGGAACTTCAGCACAATGGTTGGCAATCACTTTAAAAAGTAAAATCAATAATAAAAACCATTACCAGTGTTCAAAATATGATACCAAACAGACCAAGAAAACATTCCCTGTTTCAGTATGAGCTGAAATGTGAAGAACAGTGTCTGGTTCGACTACAGCAGTGGCAGGCATGCAGAGCAGCCTACCCTCATTGCCCCTGCTCCACACGTCAGGCTGTCAATGCACTATCTCATGTCCTGATATTAGGTACAATTAATTCTGAAGAGTGAGCAAATACAAATACAGAAGGCTTGTATGAAGCACACTGAGTATATATCAAGACACTGTTTATAGTAGCTGCCTCACAGGTGGGGGAAAGGTGGCTAGGAAAAGGAGGGAGAGAAACTTGTGTTTTACTCTAAGCCCTTTTATCCTTTGAGTTTTGCAGAGACAGAGAGAGAGGGAGGAAGCAGACAAGAGAGAGAACACTCACAATGAAGTTTATGATGATATATGTATATAAGAAAAAATTTTAGCTTTGGGTTTAAATAAGTAAAAAAAGAGAGAAAGGAAGAAAATGGAAACAAAAAAAATAAAAGAACCATCTGTTTTTCCTGCATTGAGGCAACTGTAAGCAGACTCTCACCTGAGGAAAGGGCACGTAAAATGACTTAAACGCAAATAACACTAACACCTTAAGTTCCTAGTTCCCATAAACAGAGGAGGCCACAGAGAATACGACACATGCGAAAACTGTTTCCAAGAACTGCATCAGAAAAGTAGTTTTACACTACAGCTATGCTCCACCAAGGAATTTAAATGTACTATTTTGTACAATGCTTAAAAATTATTCTGTGTAGGGCAGTAGCTGCCCCCAAGACCACCAGCAGCAACAGCAGCTGTAAGCAGCGTTTTACCCACGTTCCCGAACAGGTACTGAGAGAGTGGGCAGTCACTACTTTAAAAACCCTCAGGAAAGATTCTGAGGTCAATTAAAATTTAGATATCATGAAAATAAAAACTATAAGCTATTAGAAACCTTAAGCTTTTCATATTGACAATGGTTGACCATTAAAAGAACATGTGGCTATTTTGTGCAATCACACGAGAGTCACAGACAATAGATATGTGTCATTCCCTTTACATAATTAACGTAAGAAAGAAAACTAATCTTTGGTGGAAAAAAAAAACAGAACAATACACTCCTCTGGCAAGCACTGGTAATGAGTGACTGGAAAGGGGACAGAGGGCACTTCTTAACATTGACGATGGTCTTTAATACCTTGATAGGTTTGAATTATAAAGATGCAAATACCTGCCACAAAGTGACGGATGATATACCTATTATCTGTACATTTCATTGAATACAGATTTTGTGTGAGTGAATCATAGTCATGTATGATTATGATCTCCAGCTAGGTAGTTGTCTGCATTTAGGAGGAAGTCAGCAACTCACTCTGAAAATCTTCCCTCATGAAAAGAAAGATGGATCTGTAGATGGAGAGTAGAAAAGTAGATGGCAAACATGTGTGATACATGTTTAGTGAAGAATGCAGGTGGAGCTTTATGGAAATGCACCATGAAGCTGTATGCGTGAAAACCTTCAATAAAATATTAGCAGGATAAAGATTAGGAGCTGGGTTGTACCAAAAGTACTATGGTGTATTCAGGTGTCTGACTCCTACCTGTGGGCATGGATTTCAAATCCTAGAACACTGGGACAGTGGCTTGGGCAGTGAAAATGGGGTTCAGACTGATAAAAAGACAGATTTATTTCAGAAACTTCCATTTCACAAAAAAAAAAAAAATAGTAACAGGCTACAATGACAAAAGCAATGTGAATACATACAGAACAAAATTATTGCTGAAGATAATTATGAATTTCAGACACACATGTACAATGGGCCTTAGTAAGGAATAACATAACACTTCTTTATTCAGGAATACATGAATAACACACACAGAGCTAGGAGAAGTTTTTACTATGCAGCCCTCAAACACAGAATAAGCTTCCTTTCTCAGCCTCCTTGTATTTCGTTACAGGTGAAAACCACCGAGTGTAGCCAACGCTACCCAACAGCCGGCTTCATGTCTTGACTCCACACACAGCTGATTTTCTGGGACATCAGAAAGAGGCTGGGAGCTGAAGGCACTGCTGGTCTAGAGCCACTGTTTCACACCACCAGACCATGAAGCCATCCCAGCACCCCAAGGTGTCTTTTAATGAGATTTCTCCAGTTATTTTGGTGACAAAGCATTTGGGAATAAAAGGAAGGTGAAAAGAAAAAAAGAAAAATGACAAAATGCTTCAAAAGCAAAAAGGGCATTTTCTTTTTAACTACCTAGAAAAGATTACAGGCTTATTTTCTGACTTTGACACTTATTTGAAATTCAGATTCTTTAGTATAACTTCATATGAGCTGTGGAGACAATTAATATAATGTGAAAAATCTCAAGATAAAGTCAGTGAACAAAGAAAAGGGACGTTCTTAAAGTTCAAACTCCTTCCTATGCCGCTTCACAGCATTGAACTGTCTGCTGCTCTCAGACACACAATCCACACACACTGAGTTGAAATTCTTCCTCTGCACATCGCCATTGCCCTGTTCTGCAGAGGGATATGGCCTCAGTGTGTGTGTGTGTGTGTGTGTGTAAGAACTGGTGGGGAAGGCCCCATTTCAAGGAGCTCCAGCTTCAGCTACCTTTCTCTGAAAACAAACTGCTTCTCTTAATTTAATGTACCTCATTGGGAGGTAACTCCCACTCAAGTGTGTCGTGTGAGTCCAGTGCCGTGGCTGTAACAAAATCCTGAGGCTCAGCAGCTTATTTGATTCACAATCCTAGAAGCTCAAGGTCAGACCCTGATGACAGTCTTCTCGCTGGGAAAGTCCTAAAGTCACACAAGGGATCACACAGCATGATAAAACAGGAGGCCGGAGTACATGTCTCTTCCGAACCCGCTTCTTAAATAGCCACTAGGATTAACACTTGGATTCTACCCTGATGACCTTGTCTAACCCCAATCATGCTACAAAGGCCTCACTTCTAAACTCCAGAGAATAAAAGTTCTATCTTCCTACTACTTCACAATAGAGACTCAAGTTACACCCAAACCAACAGCCCATAAGACAATGAGCCTCACAGTCTATGTGGTCTTAGCACTCCTTGATAGTTTTCAATATCAAAAGATAGCCTGCAATAAGATTTTCACCTCTACAGCAGAGCAAAGCACCAACATCACAAGAGGCAGTTATTTCCTGACAATCACCTCCAGCTGAGCCACTAAGCCTGCGGTTCCCATATATCAGCTCACTCAGTCACCATCCTGCTGCACGTATCTTCCACTTGTAATCACAACACTCAGGAAGGGAGGCAGGAAGATGCCATGAGTTCAGGCTAGCTTGGGTCATATATAGCAAGACAGTCTTGCGGGGAGGGGAACATAAGATGCTGAAGTTACACAGCATGGTTGGACTAGTAAGAATAAACTCCAGATCCAACTACGAAAGTCAAATCATACTATTTTGGATCAAGGATAAATTTCAGTTACCCAGGCCAACTCAGCTCATGCTCCGTTCCGTTTCTGACTGATGAGCAGAGCTTATCATTTGGAGTAACGGGTTCTATAATAAGGTAGTGATTTGGTTCTGGCTCTAACATTGGACCACATTTTCAACAGCCTCTCCTGCCAACAGACTAGAGAGTTATGGTATATTCAAATGGTAACAAAATGGTTTTTTTTGTGGGAACCCTAGCAGTGGGACCAGGACCTCTCCCTGACATTTGAGCTGGCTCTTTGGAACCTATTCCCTTGTTGGGATGTCTTGCCCAGCCTTGATATGCCATGCTTTGTTGACTGCCATGGGAGGCCTTATCCCTTCTGAATGGAGATGAAGGAGGAGTGGTTGGGGGTGAGGAATAAAAAGAAGGTGGGAGGAGGGAACGGAAGGAGAGGAAGGAGGGGAAACTGTGGTTGGAATATAAAATAAATTTTAAAAATATATATATTTAAATATTAGGAAAAAAGAATATGCAGCTAGAAGCCACCATGTATGAGAAAATGGAATTTGAAATCTATCACAGGGCCAAACACCTACAATCTGTTTCCAGATTTAAGGTAACAGGTCACTTTTCACTTCTATGTCCACAAACCCACTCCTACACAGCAATAGTATCAAAACAGCTGCAGAGGTCGAGGCACCAGCCCACAGCAGTGGCCACTCCTCCACACAACTGCACTGATATTTCCAAATCACACTTTAGACTTACACCAACTTCAACCTGCAGGCTATCTGCTTTGAAATGGCACATGAAACAGAGTGACTCTGTGACATTAGGAGGGCTGAAATAGACTCATCCATTTGGATGACCACATACCTTGAAACAAGCAGAGCATGGAAGGACACAGCAAAGAACCATAGCACACTTCAGATCTGAGCAAGGATTGTCCCAGACATTAGAATGAACAAGGGCCAGTTCCAAATGTATTGAATATTTGAGATAATAATTTTTTATTCCTTAAAGAAACTAGAGGAATAATTTCACTGTTTAAATTTTTAACCTGTAAAACTTAAATGGCCATCAGGGAGACATGAGTTTGTACAAGACAGGATGGTCTTTCTCCCACAGGTCACTCCCAGACAGGCCCATGTGATACTAGCTCCTAGGAGAACTTATCCTTCCAATACCCAGAGTGCCTGCCGCACTGAGGCACCCACATCCCGGGGCATCCACATGGAGCTGTACAGCTTGAGGATACTCCAGTATAGCTCTACTTTTTCACCTCATTTCAATTTCCCTACACGGGGAGCCAGATCATAACTACTGTACTGTAAGTTTCTCTCAATTTTTCCAGTAGGAGAAAGTCAAAGCATTAACAGTTGCAGCATCTCATCTGTACTGGCTGGGAGGAAATAAAATAAATACAATCAGATTGTTCAGATAACACTGAACAGAACAATGCTCAGTTTCAGTACTAGGACATCAATAGAGATAAAGAAGGTTACTCTATACTTATCAAATGAGCAATAAATACACTAAGAAGCTATCACAATTTTCAACATACACAAGCCGAGCACAGGTGGATCCAATTTTGTTTTTTAAAAAATCTATTAGAGGGGCTGGAGAGATGGCTCAGCAGTTAAGAGCACTGACTGCTCTTCCAGAGGTCCTGAGTTCAATTCCCAGCAACCACATGGTGGCTTACAGATCTTTATTGAGATCTGCTGCCCTCTTCTGGCCTGAAGGCGTATATGCAGGCAGAACACTGTATACACAATAAATGAATAAATATTTTTAAAATCTACTAGACAGAAAACTCCCAGTACACTGATAGTGACGTCAATGCCCCACTCTCGCGAATAGACAAATCATTTGGAAAAAAACTAATGAGACAAACACTGGAGTTGAATGATACCATATATCAAAGTACCTAAAAGGCATCTATAGAACATGCCATCCAAATGCTGAAGAATACACAGTCTAATCAACAGCCCATTTTCTCCAACCACGTTTTAGGATACAAAGCAATTCTCAACAAATATGGGAAAATGAAATAACATCTTGCATTCCACCTGACCACAATAATAAAGTTGGATAGCAATAGAAAAAAAAGAAAGTACACAGACTCATGGAAACTGAACACACTACTAAATGATAACTGGATAAAGCAAGATATCAAGAAGGATTATTAAAAGCTCCTAGAATTCAATAAAAATTAAAATAAAGCATACCAAAATCTATGGAACGCAATGAAGGCAGTGCTGCGAGGACAGTTAATAGGGGTGAGTACCAACATCAAAATATTTGAGAGATCTCAAATTAATAAATTAAAAGATGCACCTGAACGGCTTAGAAAAATAAGATTCGAAAACAGTAGATCAGGAGAGAGAATCAAAATCAAGACTAAAAAATTAATAAAATAGAAACAAAAAAAGGTTAGTTGTTTGCAAATATTCACAAGATTGACAAAACTTTTGTCAGAATCACCAAAAGAAAAAGAGAAAAGACCCAAATTAATGAGCGACAAAGGGAAGACATTACAACAGACAACGAGGAAATTCAGTAAATCATAAGAACATTGTATTAAAATTTTATATTCCACTAAAATCCAAAATCTAAAATATTAATTTCTTGATGCAGATGACCTAACAACATTAAACCAAGGTGAAGTGAGTAGTGCAAACAGACCCATAACAATAAAAGCAGTAATCTTAAAAAGGCCCAGAGCCAGGCTTCAGTGAAGAATTCTACCAGGCTTTCCAAGAAATAACACCAATACTCTTCCAATTGTTCCACAAAATAACTGGTACCAACAGGGGAGCTCTATCCTATTGGCCAGCTTTCATAGTGCTGGAAGGTGCTATATGTGCCGCCTGGAGGAAAAAGAATCAACTGTCTTATCCAATGCTGAACTCGGTGGGCTACAATAATGACCAACCCTGCAAGACAAGCTCAGTGATGCAACTGTAGAACAAATATTATGGAAGCAACCAGCCAATTTCTTCTTAGACTTAAAGTTCACCCCACAAGACAGAACTTGTGTCTTGATACTGGTAAATGGGCCAAACATGCACGGCTGGCTAGGTCCTACAAGGGAATCTATGCTATTAGTCTCTTAAATAGAACAGGAATAAAGTTCTCCTTAAGTTCTTATCTTTATACCCAAAGAATACTCCATCTCTCATCCCTAAGAAGAGAAGATGACAAATAATCCACAGAACCACCACGGGTCAAGATGCAGAGACAGGAATGCTGGGAAGCTCCACTCTAAGTGTCACAAACATGTCACATCACCACCTCTTTCCTCACCAAGGCTCAGGACCATCATGAAAGAGAGTACAGAAAGACTATAAGAGCCAGAGGGAGTGTAAAACTGCAGCAAAGCAGTATTCTCTGGACATAACAGTGGCACTAGACACATGAACTCACAGTAGCTATGACTGCATCTACAAGACTTGCACAAGATCAAGCAGTCATCCAGACATGAATAGAAGGACACATGAAGTCTCAGCCCCAGCTAGGGAGCTAGCCGCTGGCAACGAATGGATGCTGGAATGGGAAAATCAGCTTTCTTCACAAAGCCAGAGAAGCTACCTATGTGGTTCAAAGAAAGGAAAAAAGAAAGAACAACTATGTCAAACATGTCTATTAGTGAAGGGATTTTCTGGTGCGGACTTTTGTATGTTTATGTATAGAACCATATCTTCTGAAAATAATGATACTTTGGTGTCTTTTCTTATGTGCATTCCTTTATCTTCTTATCTTTTATTGTTCCAGCTAAGACTTCATGCATTATGATAAACAGGAGGGTACATCACCCAAATCCAGAAGTATATGGACAGCACAAATGGAAGGTGAGGAACTATTAAATTTTTTTATAAAAGGGATATCAAATAGGGTGGAGTACAAGGGAGAAGTTAAAGAGACAGGTTGAGGCTAACTATGATTTTAAAAATACCTGTATGAAATTCTCAAAATTATTTAAAAAGAAAGAGAGCATGAAGTTGAGAGAGAAAAGTGGAAGGGGGCTTATCAGGTAATTTGAAAGGAAGAAAAATGTGTGAATTTGATCAAAATGTAAGAAATTCACAAGCAATTAAAAAACAAAAGATCCTATGATAAACCCAGCATGGTACATAGACCAGTAATTCAAACAGTTGGAGGATACAGAGAGGAGAATCATGAATTCAAAGCCATGATGCTCAGTAGCCTACTGAGTTTGAAATCAGCCTGGTCTACATGAGATCCTAACTTACATAATCAACAAGAAAATCAGAAGGCAAATTTGATCATCTTTAAAAAACGGGAATGAAATCCAGAAAAGATTTGATTTAGTTTAAGATGCAAGACAGTCTACACTGTACAGACTGACTTTGTGCAGCCAGCATTTCCAAACACTGAAGGATAATCTTCAAAATATCATCATAAGTAAATTGAGCCACCCATACCTTAGCTGATGAAAAAACTCATCCTGCCATATCATTCCAGTGAAGCCCAACCATCAAGGGTTCCACATAGCCAAGCAATGTTAAATTGCACAATGACATAAATGGGACATATTTGTATTAGTGGGTTAAATACTAGTGAAATTATTAAAATGTGCTGATAATAATAATAACACAATATGAGACCAAGTGGATATAATAAAGGATCTGAATATTGTACCCAATAGTTAAGTGGACAACCAACCTAGGTTGATTAACTTAGTACACTAAGGAAAGAGAAAGAAAAGGGTACACATATCCCAAACACCAAGAAAGACTATGGTAACTAAAGTCTGCCCAAGTAACACGTGACTAAGAGGGAACCTTAAAAAACATCACTAAAACACAAAGCCCAAACCAGCACTGTAAAATGCCAATAACTGTAGCTCAAACTGCAATCCAATCTGTCAGGAGAGGGTAGCCAGGGTCTCATAAGATAAAAGGTGGCAGGACAAACCCCAATCTAATTCATGCATTCCTATTCTATCCTTTATATAACACTCACCAGTGAATCCTTACTTAAAACTGCACTGACGATTTATTTCAATGGTTAGAACTAGTATTCCTGCTGACAGAAGCAGAATTTGAGCTACAAAATAACTAGTTTGCAAAACTGTCCAAGTTTCAATGTAACATATTTTAATGTTTTTAAAATTCCATTTGTGCTGCATAAGTACTAGACACAAAAATATCCATTTATAACCAGGAATGTTATACTGCTTTAGTTCTCTCTCTAGTAAAGACAAATCAATGTCTAACCTTTGTATATTAAATTTGGGTCATCTTTTCCAGGGACAAGTTGTGGAAAAAGAGGGCAGAACATGATAACAGAAAAAGGCAGTACTTTTTCTAAAACATGGCTTACATTTTCTTACATTTCTTACATTGAAAGCTAGCTCATGCTGGGTATGCAATGGGCTTTGTGACAACTGGTTACAAGGAATCTGAGGAGGAAAGTGCTTGTTCTAGTTAGCTTGCTTTTAGAGTCTCCTATAATTTACTGTGTAGCCAAAATAAGCTTGAATTCCTGATCCTCCAGTTCCTTCTTTGGAATATTAAGATTACAAGGTCAGTTTTATGATTATATCTAGGGATTATACCTGCATGTGGGACAGGTGTAAACTGAAGTTTCTGTCCCACCTGGTCTGTCAGCCATTGATTGAGTCCCAAAGAAGCACACAGAGACTTATATTAATTACAAACTGTTTGGCCTATTAGCTCAGGCTTATTATTAACTAGCTCGTATAACTTAAGTTAACCTATAATTTTTATCTTTGTTTAGCCACATGGCTTGGTACCTTTCAACAGTAAGGCATTTTCATCTTGCTTCCTCTGCATCTGGCTGGTGACTGCGTCTCTGTCTTTCCTCTTTCCAGAATTCTCTTAGTCTGGCTGCCCCGCCTATACTTACTGCTTGGTTATTAGTCAATCAGCATTTTATTAAACCAATACAAGTGAAAAATCTTAACAGTGAACAAAAGCATTATCCCACAGCTGTTCCTCATTTTTTTTCCTTTCAAAACAAGACCCTGATTCTAATCTCCTTTGTTTAGCATTTTTGCTGATCATTATTCATAATAACTAGAAACCAACACACTAAAGAAAGACAAACATCCATAATCCATTTTTGGAGAATGGGGGTATAGTTTTCTAGGCCACTTCCTGCTGAGTGGGAGCTCGGATAATCTTACGGGGATCCAAAGAAAATTTAGGATTATGGTCAAGTTCTGGCTGGAACATTCTGTGAGGCTGGATAATCTCAGTAAGAAGTCTTGAAGCTCTTCTAGATATAGAACTCAGAGAAAACTGGAACAAAATGTTGGATCATCTGAGTCATCTGCTCCCAAAGGAGAGTTTCTAAGGGACCATCCTTGAAAAGAAAAAAGTCTTTTTCTTAACCCAGAATGAACCCACAGCATCTCATTTCATGTGGAAACAAAAGCAAAATATCTTCTCCAAAGTAACATATCTTTTGACTTAAATTTTGATGTCAAGTCATTTTCAAAATATATAGGTTGGATTAATCCAGCAGCATTTATAATCAAATGTCTTTTAGCAGCTGTTGCTCCTTCCTCAGCAGTCAAACAATTCAAAAACAACACAAAAAACGTTCAGTTACAGTATCTATATTTGTACACTGAAGTTTCTGCCCCATCTGGTTCCTCAGTTGTTCAGTCCCAAAGAAGCACACAGAGGTTGGTATTAATTATAAACTGTTGGGCCTATTATCTCAAGCTTACTATTAACTTGCTCTTACAACTTAAATTAACTCATAATTCTTACCTATGTTTAGCCACAAGGTCCCCACAATAAAATCTATTCTTGTTTCTACCTTCTTTACAAAAGTCAAATAAATGCCCATAAGAAGAAAAAGGAAAAAGGTTGGTACAGGTATCGGTTATCCGAAACATTTCTTGTGTAATATGATCTTAAAGCTGGTTGTATCAGAATAGTATTGGTTATTTTTCACTTTCCTCTTCTCTAAGTATTGTCAGTTATTTCATTACTACTCATACAATTTCAACAAAAAATTCACATGCTAAACAAATCAAGATAATTAGGTTTCACCTAACAAAAGTGACAATAGTTTACATTATAACCAATTAGTAATTGTTCAAAAACATGTTAATTTCAAACTATTTGTTCAAAATAAGCATTCAACAGTTTCTATCTGAATGACATCTGTGCACTTAATTAAAATAATTATAGATGTCAACACTGATCAAAAATAACATCAGCACATATGTACAATACACAAAGAATAAAAAAACATCTATTAATAGCATTATAGATACAGCCCATCCATGCATAAGGTTTCCAACATTGAAGGAGAAACGGAAAGGACTTGTATAGTGTTAATTGTGCTTCTTCACCTGGCACTGAACTTGCTTCTTATTGCCAGTTCTCAGAAGAATATTATGTCTCAGTCAGGCCTACACTGTGTAACAGATCACAAAGAGGATCAGAGGGAAACACAATAGAAGCAGAAAAAGCCTTTGCAATAGTTTAACCACTGAAAGCAATGGCATGGGTTTAAAAACAGGAATTCAGGACTGTAGCTCTGCAGGGCATGGGCACACGTGTCTAGGAAACCTAAGTTCTCAAGGCCAAATGTTAACAGATGATGACTGGTCTGACGAGCCAAATTCACTTCTATTAGTGTCATATCAGTCATCAGACCATCAGGGAAATCACCAAAAGGCAGAACCGAACCCTAATCAATACAAAACACCTTGTCTTTCAGATAGATCTAACATGCGCAGAAGAAATAGGAAGCATGACCAACCAAGGTTCCACAAAACCAGAGGGAAGCAGGATTTACCTGTCAAGACTACCAACATGGCCAGGTGCATTCTTTTTCAATGCTTGGCAATATAACTTTTCTGACTAGTTTCCTTAATGTTAAGTGATTTATAATTATTTTCTCTTTAAAAGCAGTAAGAAAATACTACAGAGAAACAAGGAAAAGTATACACAAGAACTACTAAATATCTCCTACTTTAGGCTGTATTTTTTAAGATTACTAACATACCATGCAGGACGGAAGCCACTCTTTCTGACTCTAGGGTCTGGTTAGGGTAAAATCCTGCCATCACAATCACTGTCACCACCATGTCCACAGCCACTTTCTGGACATCACAGATCCTGGGGCTGCTGAAGCTCTTTACATGAGTTATCCCATCTTCCAGGGTTACATCTACAGACTTGTGGATTTTAATTCTGTACTTATAAACATATATTAAAAATTTCATCTTGTCAGACACAACAGCACTTGCACTTTGGGGGCAGATTAAGGGAGATCTCTATGAATTCGAGGCCAGCCTTTCTGTAAATAAAGGCCCAGGCCAGCCAAGACTACATAATAAATTAATCTCACATAATTCATATATAACTCAATGTATGAAAATAAAACTCAAATAAGAGAAATTTAAATGGTAAGCTCACACTGTTCCCTATATCTTCCATGTGTGATTCATATGTGCACATACATACATATGGGACCATCCACACATCCTCAGACTTAATTTTCAAACACATTCTTAACACACCACTTGCATCTTTTTTAATTAAGAATCTGCAATGATGGCATCCTATGGTCACACGGCAGTGAGGACAGATCCAGTTTACCATCTAAAAGAACCAAAATATCGACACTTGTTTTTCTACTGAAGACCTGTAGGTTGCTTCAAATATTTTGTTAAAATGAGTAACTCTACGAAAGGCATACTGTACCTGCGTGTTTACATATACATAGAAGCATTTTTAGGACAAACTAAAGCTTCTGGGTTTTAGGATGGCTTCCAAAACATCAATGGTTTTTATGTTTAACTTTTAACAGAGAGGACCAAACGGAAGAGTTAGAGGAAGAGTTTGCAGAGGAGACAGTACCAGGAAGGCCTCCTTATAATAGTGTGTGTGAGCCATCCTGAGATGCTCTTCATAATAATTTACACTGCCAGGTACTTTATCTAAAACAAAACTACACAAAATGGTATAGAAGAAGGCACAAAAATAAATGTCACTAGCTGTCCTCTGACCTCCTCGGGCACATGTACAGCCACATATACACACATGCACGCAAAATAAATAAATATAATGGAAGAAGGAGGAGGAGCTAAAAGACAGGTTGAGCAACACAATAAGACCCTGTCAATTGTCAATTAATCGATCAATCAATCATGGAGTCTCTGTGAAAACTAAACTAATGCAGTGACAATGGAAACCAAATTGAAGTTAAAATTCAATAAACTGTGGACATATCTTCACCAGAATTGTCTGGAAAAGTATACCTTGTTAATATCATGTTAGATAGAGGGTGCTGATACCTTTAAAGATCAGTGGCTATAGAAGGAGTTGACGTTACTTTCTATGAAGCAACAAACATTTTAGGCATTTGCCTTGGCAATAGGAATATTTCTACACCTTGTTTCAGGTCCAATTATGTCGATGTTAAACTCGCCCTAATTTTTAGACTCAATGCTAAATGACCCAGTTGTAGTCCCAATTAGAGTGAGTCCTGGATAGCTATTCCAGCTCTTCTTCCTTACCAATCTCTGACTATCCATTATTAGCCCTAACATTACCTAACCATAGGTAAATGTGAACAAGATATCTAATAAGTTCCTTTACATGGTCAAAGAAGTCAAATAGGCAAGCAAGCCACTTGAGAATACAATAATTTGAGCCCTCTCCTGTGACCACGGAATCCTACGTGGCACAACCAGGCTAGATATAGGGGAGGCAGACATGTGAGTAATTCCAGAGATGTGATCTCTAGCTCTGCTTACTCTCTCATCTACACAGTACCTTAAAACTGTAACCCTTAGTCAGGAAAAAACTCTGTGGAGAAAAATGAAAACAGCCAAGCAAAATAAGAGAAAATTTAATTTTTTAACCAAAACTTACCTAAGTATAAGCTTGAAAATATCAATCTCTGAGAAATAAGATTGAAAAAAATATGCTGGAAAATCAAGAATCACCAAGTAAGTTACTATCGACCACGGGCACACTTAAGTCCTTTAGAGCATAGTACAGCCAAGTGCATGCATATTCTGATATTCTACTCAAATCTGATACCCATCAAGGTAGAATAAAAAAAATACTGAAAAATACACTTTGCAATAATTCAAAGGATTATGAAATTTGACTAATACCATCTACTGATGAATTATTTTATGTTTCATAAGATTCCTATATTTATCCTAACATCAATAATTTTCTTCCCAAGATTTGAGTGAAATTAAAGCACAGTGGACATTTGCCCCATTATCATGTAAGGAAGGTCTCTCTCACTCACACAGCTATCGTAAATATCCCTGCCATCAAACAAACAAACAAACAAAAAATGCATCTTCTTACTAATATAATATACATAATATACATAACACTGAGGCAAAAGGGCAGAAACAGCTCAATAAACATCTTCCAGTCAAACACAGTGGCAGACAACAGTATCCTGGCACTCTGGAGGCAAAAACAGGAGGATCAATAGTTCAAGCCCATGTCTCAATAAATAAAATAAAACCAAGATACAAAATGGGAGATAACTGCACTAACTACTTAGATTGATTAAAGAGAATCTGAAGTCATCACAAGACTGTACTAAATTAATATTACCTGTATATAAACAAATTATAAATGTTGCCAGGGTTAGAGGGGTGACCCACAACACAACCATTGTGTACCCCCACATGCCTGTTAAGTATAACTGAAGGAAGTATTTATCTTGCTGCTTTGTGAACAGCTTTAGGGTCCCATGTGGACAACAGGGTCAAGCCTACTGCCCTGGAAACTAGAGCATCTACAAAGATGGAGGGCAAGGAAGAGAAGGAGGAGCTCCAGGCTCATCCAGCCTGCCCCTGCTGGAGAAAGATTGGCAGAGACCACCCCAATTCTCCTACACAAGAACCTGCAGAAGAGTACCACAGCAGCAGTCACACAATGGCCATAACAAGATGCTGTTTTCTTATACCAACACTATAACCAATCCCCAAGTCCAGGGAGTTACACACCAGAGGAAAGAGATGCAGAGCATGCATTGCACCAACAAGTCAAAGAAATAAATGGTACTGAACTGGACAATGTGGACCAGCCTCCTACGGGCTGTGACCTGTGTGGTAGAGTTAGGTAGGTAGTAGAGAACTGTCACACAGATAAATGTGTATTTCAAATTGTCACCACGTACTGCCAAACAACCCTGCACAAAGACTGACCATCAACAACATAGGAAAAGCAACTTTCCACTTCTTCACAAGCATGACTTTCTTTTCCATCTCTGCCAGTCTACTTAGTAAAAGCCCATGCTTTCATTTTCTCTCAGAAGAACATTAAAAATGTTCTCACACATTTAATAAATTTCAGTACATTTTTATTGATACCATATTCTAAGATACTGATTATTTTCTCAGTAATTTGTCCATCAATACTTACTACAAATATTGTATATGCTTGCCATTTGTGGTTTATTCTTTTTTCTAATAATTCTTTAACAATTATTCACTGAAAGTTTTTATCAAATAGATGGTATTTGATAAATACAAATACAAGAGGCCCATTCTGTCTATAAACACTGTGATAACATACAGTGACACCTGCAGAGGACATTGCTGCCTGAGCTGCAGGAAGAGTCTATGCCAGCTCCTGCTCTGCAGTGGCTGAGTGATCTGACTGACTAATGCAGCATGGAAGCTGCACTATCCTGAAAGGAGTCCCATGCAGGTGAGCACCAAGGTAGGCTCAGCAGTGGGTACCTTGCCAGGTCCACATGGTGCCAATGGCAGAAAGGGCAGGGTGCTGCAGGTAGACTCAATACTGGGGAGAAGTGTTAATAAAGCATCCCTGGCTGTACAACTCAGGCTTTCTGGAGACTTGCCTAGAATGTGAGGATGGGGGCTCAGGCACACAGTATGCTAATAATTCCTTTCACTTTTGACTTTAGAAGCCACTTTGAAAAATGTCCATCGGAGCTGCCGTCCTGGAAAATGGTGAGTATCCAAAAGTGACTGTCATGCTACAGGTCTGTGCCATAAACATACATTGTTCTAACACTTGTTTTAAGGGAAAAAAACTAGTTTACTTTAAAGTGTGTATTATCCACAGTGAAACTCATTTTTAATAAAGGATCAAATTTTTCAAACTGAAACTGTGAAGTACACAGGAAGTAAAGGAGACAGATGTTTGCCAGAGCTTGCTGGCTGCATCCTTCTTTTTTTTTTCCTTTTTTTCTCATTTTTTTTATTAAAAATTTCCATCTCCTCCCCTCCCCCCCTTCCCTCCCCTCCCCTCCACCATACCCCACTCCCTCTCTCTCCAGGCCAAAGAGCCATCAGGGTTCCCTACACTATGTTAAGACCAAGGTCCTCCCAACTCCCCCCAGGTCCAGGAAGGTGAGCATCCAAACTGACAAGGCTCACACAGAGCCCGTCCTCTGCAAGATTGCATCTCTCAACATGATAATCTCAAGGGACAGGTGACAAAGGAAGTGTGATCTGCTCTTTACAGAAAGCCATTTGACTTGCCCTTCAATGCACATCTTCAGGGGAGGTGACAGGTAAGGTTCAGAGAGTCAACTAGATTTCACATTAGAGACAACAGAAAGTTCCCAACCTAGGCAATCAGCTAACAGATTTCTACATGGATGTAAACGTAACTTGAAAAGATGATGTTATAAATAGATACAGAAGTTATGAAGCAAGTGTAGAGGAAGTAGATACAACATAGCACAGTACAAAACCTTAGTTACTTGACTACTCTTTACCTCATACATAAGAAACAGTTCCTAACCACTGCTATAAGAAGGAAAGACAACATAAGAATATCCCCATCAACACTTCCCACAGTCCTGCCTCTCTGCTTGTGTTCAACTGCTATGCATCTGGGGCGTACCACAAAGGTTCCCTTCTGCAAATAAAATGAGAACAGGTAAGCAAACTAGATTTTAAGTCTCCGAGAATAGTGGGAAAATGCAGTCAATTAGCTCAATGTAATTAAGCCTAAGATACACATACATAGTAAGAAGAGAGAAACTAGGGAAATGATCACCTTGTACATGAGATTCAGGAAAAGGTTAAAGCCATTACACTTTTTATTCCCTTGCTCACTGGTAACTATGGGATTTCCAGTTTGGTTAAGATGACTCTGGATAGACTTGGCTACTTACTGTTACGGGCTGAATCATTGTGTCAAACCGAAATCCAAATGCCCATCAAGACAGCATTAGGCAGTTGTGCTTTCTATAAAGTGACTAAGTCATATTGCAGAACATTATAAATGAGACCAGTATCTGTGTGAGAGGTAGAGACCTAACTTGCCTATTCCAGAAAGTGAGGAAACAAACAAGGTATCATCAAAGAAAAATGAGCCCTCATGACTCACCTAAACCACATGCTTTGACTGTGGACTTCCCAATCTCTGAAACAGAAGCTTAAGCATGTGAAATAAACTGAGACAAGGCACAGGGTTAGTTAAGCACGCTAGTGATATGCTTACCTCCACCATTCAACAATCAAAAGAATATTTCCCTACTATTTGACAAGTCATTTTAGTTGAATTAATACTCAGGTGCTGTGGAAGCACCTTCTGCTCCTTCAACCAATTGCCTTTAAAATACCAGCCCACTAGGGCATTGTCTTCTAGAATTGCTTCCTGTGGGACAAATGTCTATATTCTGTGAATTATATTTTAAATAAACACTGATTGGCCAGTAGCCAGGCAGGAAGTATAGGCAGGACAACCAGACAGGAAGTAGAGGCGGGTCACTGGGAACATTATTCTGGGAAGAAGAAAGCCAATTCCTCTGCAGTCCTAGTCCAGCCAAAAAAAAAAAAAAAGCAAGATGTAACTGCCTCGCTGAAAAAGGTACTGTGCCATGTGGCTAACACAGATAAGAATAATGGGCTGATATAAGTTGTAAGAGTTAATAGGAAGCTGAGGGCCAATCAGTTTATAACTAATGTAGACGTCTGTGTGATTTCTTGGGACTTAATGATTGCAGGAACCAGGCAGGACAGAAAAAACCAGACAACACTCAGGGACATTTCAACTCCCATCTTTGATCCTTAAGGACAAGTAGAATATTTCACTCAATCTTCCCAGCTATACTGCCATGCAAAAATATGAGGAAGCTTATCAATAAATATTTCTTGGAAAATACTTCTTTCACACATTACACATATATCCTATCCCTAACCTTTCCAAACATCAAAATATTAACTACTTAGATAAATTAACATTCACCTAAAGAGCACTTAAGAGAAGAGAGCTGTTCTAGCCAAGAAAATCAATTCTCAATGTACAAGCAAGAAGGTATCACCACACATTTATTCTCTAGATAAGACTTTCATGAGACAGGGGACATCAGGAAGCCAGTCTGCCAACTACCACCCTCATCAGTAGATCTGGACCAGACTCTTACTAAAGTGGTAATACCAGAAGCTGTGTGTGTACAAAAACTTAAAGTGTCTGGGACAGGCTAACAAGGTTCTATGTATGTACCAGTGGTCCCAAACTCTTCACATGTCTCTTCAACATTCTCATGGTGGAATTTGTGCTGGAAAGCCATGGCCAGCTCCAGCAAAAAGAACTTAGGGAAACTAGGGGAAATAAATTCACAAAGACTGCTGAACGAAAAGCTATTGGTTGTTTCATGCCCCATATGATCCAGGGTTCACTCCCAGGACCCACAGAAGATTACTTACTTAGCTTCGCTAACCTGCTTTCCTCAAGCAATCAGAATGATCTTCCTGATTTCAAAAACTTGCTGGATAATATCTTCCAGTAATCCTCTGACTCCATAAATTGCTCTATAAATAAACTCCAATACCTTAGTATGACGCATAAGATTCATTACAAATTGGCTCAAAGATTCCCCCATATTGGTACACAATGAAATTTTTGTAATTCCCAGTGTTCTAGGGTACACTCCAAACCAATTAGCTGAAGATGCCCAGAGAAGGGAGATAAGCATCTGTATTGTTTTCTTAATTCATGTGACTTGAATGCTCAGCAAACTTTGGGAGCCACTCACCCACCATCGTTTGCTTCTCTAGATTTACCTATTACCATTCCCACTACAAAACCTACCACACCAGAACCCATCTTTTTCTTTTTCAGCACTTCCTCATGTTGTCTCCTTTGAAGGACTTTGTTAGGATATCCCCTCCTTCTGGAATCCTACTTCTCCATTAAGTACTGGACAAATCTACCTGCCAGAACACCTACAAAAGGGTTCTTTAAAAAAAAAAAAAAAAAAAAAAAAAGGACTGGCAGCACTGTGGACTCAGTGAGTTTAAAAGGAGAACACAAGAAGTTGTCAGGAGGAGTGGTGGGGGAGCTGAGGCAGGGTTACCAAAACATTACATTCGTGTCAGAAATTTTCAAACTACATTTTCAAAAAGAAAACCTAAATGTCTAGCTATGAGAAAACCAACGAAGTTATCAACATTTAACAGAAATTCAAGCAGGTCTGTGCTACAAACACTGTGAGCATGACTTGGGAATCAGATAAAATGATAAAACGGCCCTGCAATCGCTTTTTCCAGTGAATGTTCATGGATGAATAGAGAGCAAAGAAACCAGCAATAATTGAGGAAGCATCAAGGAAACCAGAGCTTGCTGGCAGCAGTCTCCTGTTGAAAGACTCTGGCAGCTCCCCCTGCCTCATCCTCCCGTCTTTGGGGCCACAAAATCCCACAGCTCAGCCTGTTTGGGCTCTGGGGACCCGGAATTGAGTGCACCCAGGCCGGTGGGAGGTCCCCTCCTTCATTTGACTGCCCGGAGCAAGGTAGGCCTTTGTCTGGGAGCTGCTTGGCCTGCAAGGGGACCTCACAGTCTGCAGGAGGATCCATCGTTCTTTGGGGTGAGTGAGGAGTGAGTGCCCGAACTGCGGCAGCTGCCCGGAGAGGGACCACCGACTCTCCACAACTCCCCCTGCCACCAGCACACTTCCTGCTCTTCCTGCAGGGGTTATTCTCCCCGGATACCGCCTCTCTCTCCCTGTCCCTTCCCAGCTTGCACCCAGAATCCTCCCCCCCCTCCCCCTTCCTCATCCTCCCGTCTTTGGGGCCACAAAATCCCACAGCTCAGCCTGTTTGGGCTCTGGGGACCTGGAATTGAGTGCACCCAGGCCGGTGGGAGGTCCCCTCCTTCATTTGACTGCCCGGAGCAAGGTAGGCCTTTGTCTGAGAGCTGCTTGGCCTGCAAGGGGACCTGACAGTCTGCAGGAGGATCCATCGTTCTTTGGGGTGAGTGAGGAGTGAGCTGCCCGGAGAGGGACCACCGACTCTCCACAACTCCCCCTGCCACCAGCACACTTCCTGCTCTTCCTGCAGGGGTTATTCTCCCCGGATACTGCCTCTCTCTTCCTGTCCCTTCCCAGCTTGCACCCAGAATCCTCCCCCCCTCCCCCTGCCTCATCCTCCCGTCTTTGGGGCCACAAAATCCCACAGCTCAGCCTGTTTGGGCTCTGGGGACCTGGAATTGAGTGCACCCAGGCCGGTGGGAGGTCCCCTCCTTCATTTGACTGCCCGGAGCAAGGTAGGCCTTTGTCTGGGAGCTGCTTGGCCTGCAAGGGGACCTCACAGTCTGCAGGAGGATCCATCGTTCTTTGGGGTGAGTGAGGAGTGAGTGCCCGAACCGCGGCAGCTGCCCGGAGAGGGACCACCGACTCTCCACAACTCCCCCTGCCACCAGCACACTTCCTGCTCTTCCTGCAGGGGTTATTCTCCCCGGATACTGCCTCTCTCTCCCTGTCCCTTCCCAGCTTGCACCCAGAATCCTCCCCCCCTCCCCCTTCCTCATCCTCCCGTCTTTGGGGCCACAAAATCCCACAGCTCAGCCTGTTTGGGCTCTGGGGACCTGGAATTGAGTGCACCCAGGCCGGTGGGAGGTCCCCTCATTCATTTGACTGCCCGGAGCAAGGTAGGCCTTTGTCTGAGAGCTGCTTTGCCTGCAAGGGGACCTCACAGTCTGCAGGAGGATCCATCATTCTTTGGGGACACCAAACACCTCCGCGCTCCTTTTGAAGGAAGAGATGGGCAGGCGCCAATGCAGGAGCTCCTCCAACAACATGAAAGGCAACATGACATCACCACAAGCCAGACATCCCGAAACAACAAGAATTGAACACCCTACCCCAGAGGATATAGAAGAAACCGACATTAAACAGTACTTTATGAAAATAATAGAGGACCTTAAACAGGAGGTAAAAAACTGCCATAAAGAAATGGAGATGACAAACAAAAAGGTAGACGAAATAAATAAATCTCTCAAAGATACCCAAGAAAAACAAGAAAAACAAGAGAAAGCAATCAAACAGGTAAGGGAAACAGTACAAGACCTGATAAATGAAATGGAGGTATTGAAGAAAACACAATCTGAGGGACGACTGGAAATGGAAACTCTGAGTAAACGAACAGAAACTTCAGAGACAAGTATTTCCAACCGAATACAAGAGATGGAAGAAAGAATCTCGGACTCTGAAGATACTATAGAGGAAATAAACTCACAGATTAAAGAACTAAACAAATCTAACAAATTCTTAACACAAAACATTCAGGAAATCTGGGACACCATGAAAAGACCAAACCTAAGAATAATTGGGGTAGAAGAAGGAGAAGAATTACAACTCAAAGGCCCAGAAACATATTCAACAAAATTATAGAAGAAAACTTCCCCAACCTAAAGAAGGATGTTCCTATGAAGGTACAAGAAGCCTACAGAACACCAAATAGACTGGATCAAAAGAAAGCATCCCCACGCCATATAATAATCAAAACACAAAACATACAGAATAAAGAACAGATATTAAGAGCTGCAAAGGAAAAAGGTCAAGTAACATATAAAGGGAAACCTATCAGAATTACACCTGATTTCTCAATGGAAACCATGAAAGCCAGAAGAGCTTGGATAGATGTGCTACAGACACTTAGGGAACATGGATGCAAGCCTAGACTATTATACCCAGCAAAGCTTGCATTCACCATTGATGGAGAAAACAAGATATTCCAGGACAAAAACAGATTTAAACAATACGCAGCCACAAATCCAGCCTTGCAGAAAGTAATAGAAGGAAAATCACAAACCAAGGAGTCCAACAACGCCGACAATAACTCAGGCATCTAGCGACCCTTCACCAGCACAACTAGAAGAAGGGAAACACACAAACTCTACTACTAAAAATGACTGAAGTTAACAACCACTGGTCATTAATATCACTTAATATCAATGGACTCAATTCACCTATAAAAAGGCACAGGCTAAGAGACTGGATACGAAAACAGAATCCAACATTTTGCTGTTTACAAGAAACACACCTCAACCACAAAGACAGGCACCTACTCAGAGTAAAGGGTTGGGAAAAGGTTTATCAAGCAAATGGCCCTAAGAAACAAGCGGGTGTGGCCATACTAATTTCCAACAAAGTTGACTTCAAACTAAAATCAATCAGAAGAGATGGAAAGGGACACTTTATACTCATAACAGGAAAAATCCTTCAGAATGAAGTCTCAATCCTGAATATCTATGCCCCTAATATAAAAGCTCCCACTTATGTAAAAGAAACACTTCTAGAACTCAAGGCAGCCATCAAACCACACACACTAATAGTTGGAGACTTCAACACTCCTCTCTCACCAATGGACAGGTCAATCAGACAGAAACCTAACAGAGAATTGAAAGACTTAATGGAGGTAATGAACCAAATGGACTTAACAGACATCTATAGAACATTCCACCCAAATAGGAAAGAATATACCTTCTTCTCTGCGGCTCATGGAACCTTTTCGAAAATTGACCATATACTTGGTAACAAAGCAAACTTCCACAGTTACAAAAAATATTAGTAACCACCTGTGTCTTATCGGATCACCATGGATTAAAATTAGAATTCAACAACAATGCTACCCCCCAGAAGGCCCACAAACTCATGGAAACTGAACAGTCAACTACTGACCCACACCTGGGTCAAGGAAGAAATAAAGAAAGAAATTAAGTCTTTCTTGAATTTAATGAAAACAAAGACACAACATACTCAAACCTATGGGACACAATGAAAGCAGTGCTAAGAGGAAAGTTCATAGCACTAAGTGCCCACTTAAAGAAAACGGAGAAAGCACTCATTGGTGACTTAACAGCACACCTGAAAGCTCTGGAAAAAAAAGAAGCAGACTCACCTAGGAGAAGTAGAAGACTGGAAATAATCAAACTGAGGGCAGAAATCAACAAAATAGAAACACAGAAAACAATCCAAAGAATCAATGAAACAAGAAGCTGGTTCTTGGAGAAAATCAACAAGATTGACAAACCCTTAGCCAAACTAATCAAACGGCAGAGGGAGAACACGCAAATTAACAAGATCAGAAATGAAAAGGGGGACATAACCACAGACACAGAGGAAATTCAGAAAATCATTAGATCTTACTACAAAAGCCTGTATGCCACAAAATTGGAAAATGTAAAAGAAATGGACAGTTTTTTAGATAAATACCATATACCAAAGTTAAACCAGGACCAGGTAAATGCTCTAAATCGTCCTGTTAGTCGCGAAGAATTAGAAACTGTTATCAGAAACCTCCCTACCAAAAAGAGCCCAGGACCAGATGGTTTCAATGCGGAATTCTACCAGAACTTCCAAGAAGACCTAATACCTATACTCCTTAAGGTATTTCATAATATAGAAACACAAGAGTCACTGCCAAATTCCTTCTATGAAGCTACAGTTACCCTGATACCTAAACCACACAAAGACTCAACCAAGAAAGAGAATTACAGGCCAATCTCACTCATGAACATTGACGCAAAAATTCTCAATAAAATACTGGCAAACCGAATCCAAGAACACATTAGAAAAATTATCCATTACGATCAAGTAGGCTTCATCCCAGAGATGCAGGGCTGGTTCAACATACAAAAATCTATTAATGTAATCCATCATATAAACAAACTGAAGGAAAAAAAACCATATGGTCATCTCATTAGATGCTGAAAAAGCATTTGACAAAATTCAGCACCCTTTTATGATAAAGGTCTTGGAGAGATTAGGGATACAAGGGTCATTCCTAAATATAATAAAAGCTATTTACAGCAAGCCGACAGCTAACATCAAATTAAACGGAGAGAAACTCAAGGCTATCCCACTAAATTCAGGAACACGACAAGGCTGTCCACTCTCTCCTTATCTCTTCAATATAGTGCTTGAAGTTCTAGCAATAGCAATAAGACAACATAAGGGAATCAAGGGGATTCAATTTGGAAAGGAAGAAGTTAAACTTTCATTATTTGCAGATGATATGATAGTATACATAAGCGACCCCAAAAACTCCACCAAAGAACTCCTACAGCTGATAAACTCCTTCAGTAACGTGGCAGGATACAAGATCAACTCCAAAAAAATCAGTCGCCCTCCTATACACAAAGGATAAGGAAGCAGAGAGGGAAATCAGAGAAGTATCACCTTTCACAATAGCCACAAATAGCATAAGATATCTGGGAGTATCGCTAACCAAGGAAGTGAAGGATTTATTTGACAAGAACTTTAAGTCTTTGAAGAAAGAAATTGAAGAGGATACCAGAAAATGGAAGGATCTCCCCTGCTCGTGGATTGGGAGGATCAACATAGTAAAAATGGCAATTCTACCAAAAGCAATCTATAGATTCAATGCAATCCCAATCAAGGTCCCATTAAAATTCTTCACAGAGATTGAGAGGACAATAATCAACTTTATATGGAAAAACAAGAAACCCAGGATAGCCAAAAAAATCTTATACAATAAAGGTACTTCTGGAGGCATTACCATCCCTGACTTCAAACTCTATTACAGAGCTACAGTATTGAAAACGGCTTGGTATTGGCATAAGAACAGAGAAGTTGACCAATGGAATCGTATAGAAGACCCGGATCTTAAACCACAAACCTATGAACACCTGATTTTTGATAAAGGAGCCAAAAGTACACAATGGAAGAAAGAGGGCATCTTCAACAAATGGTGCTGGCATAACTGGATGTCAACCTGTAGAAGAATGAAAGTAGATCCATATCTATCACCATGCACAAAACTCAAGTCCAAATGGATTAAAGACCTCAATATTAATTTGAACACATTGAGCTTGATAGAGGAGAAAGTGGGAAGTACTCTACAACAAATGGGCACAGGGAACCGTTTCCTATGCATAACCCCAGCTGCACAGACTTTAAGGGCAACATTGAATAAATGGGACCTCCTGAAGTTGAGCAGCTTCTGTAAAGCAAAGGACATTGTCACTAAGACACAAAGGCAGCCTACTGACTGGGAAAAGATCTTCACCAACCCTGCAACTGACAAAGGTCTGATCTCTAAAATATATAAGGAACTCAAGAGACTAGACGGTAAAATCCCAATTAACCCAATTAAAAAATGGGGCGCTGAACTGAACAGAGAATTCTCAACAGAAGAAGTTCGAATGGCCAAAAGACACTTAAGGTCATGCTCAACCTCCCTAGCTATCAGGGAAATGCAAATCAAAACAACTTTGAGATATCATCTTACACCTGTCAGATTGGCTAAAATCCAAAACACCAATAATAACCTTTGCTGGAGAGGTTGTGGGGTAAGGGGCACACTCATCCATTGCTGGTGGGAATGCAAACTTGTGCAACCACTTTGGAAAGCAGTGTGGCGGTTTCTCAGGAAATTCGGGATCAACCTACCCCAGGACCCAGCAATTCCACTATTGGGAATCTACCCAAGAGATGCCCAATCATACAACAAAAGCATATGCTCATCTATGTTCATAGCAGCATTATTTGTAATAGCCAGATCCTGGAGACAGCCTAGATGCCCTTCAGTGGAAGAATGGATGAAGAAACTGTGGAATATATACATGCTAGAATACTACTCAGCGGTAAAAAACAATGACATCTTGAATTTTGCAGGAAAATGGATGGAAATAGAAAACACTATTCTGAGTGAGGTAACCCAGACCCATAAAGATGAACATGGGATGTACTCACTCATATTCGGTTTCTAGCCATGATTAAAGGACATCGAGCCTATAAGTTTGGGATCCTTGAGAAGATAATAAGAAGGTGAACTCCCAAAAAAGATATAGTAATCCTCCTGGATATTGGAAGTAGACACGATCGCCAAGCAAAATTGGGAACTTGAGGGTTGGGCAAGACTGGGCCAAGGGAAGATGGGGAGAGAAAAGTGTGAAGGGGAGAGCGGGGGGAGCTCGGAGGAATGGGGTGCTTGGGATATAGGAAGGGTGGATATGAGAGCAGGGAAGCATATATCTTAATTTAAAGGAGCTACCTGAGGGTTGTCAAGAGACTTGACCCTAGAGGGGTTCCCAGGTTTCCAGGGAGACGCCCCCAGTTAGCTCCTTGGGCAGCTGAGGAGAGGGAGCCTGAAAAGGCCAGTTCCTATAGCCATACTGATGAATTTCTTGCATATCACCATAGAACCTCCACCTGACGATAGATGAAGAAAATGACAGAGCCCCACCTTGGAGCACCGGACTGAGCTCCCAAGGTCCTGATGAGGAGCAGAAGGAGAGAGAACATGAGAAAGAAAGTCAGGACCGTGAGGGAACCTCCAGCTGGCGACAGATGGGGAAGGTGACTGAGCCCCACATTGGAGCACTGGACTGAGCTCCCAAGGTCCCGATGAGGAGCAGAAGGAGCAAGAACATGAGGGAGAAAGTCAGGAACGAGAGGGGTGCGTTCACTCATGGAGACGGTGGGACAGAACTAATGGGAGATCACCAACTCCAGTTGGAATGGGACTGATGGATCATGCGACCAAACCCGTCTCTCTGAGTGTGGCCAACAGCGGGGGCTGACTGAGAAGCAAAGGACAATGGCTCTGGGCTCTGATTGTTCTTCATGGACGGGCTCTGTGGGAGCCTTCTCAGCTTGGTCGATCACCTTCCTGGACCTGGGGGGAGTTGGGAGGACCTTGGTCTTAGCATAGAGTGGGGAACCCTGATGGCTCCTTGGCCTTGAGAGGGAGGGAGGGGAGGTATGGGTGGAGGGGAGGGGAGGGAAGGGAGAGAAGGAGGGGAGAGAAGGGGGGAGAAGGAGGGGAGGGAGGGGGGAGGAGGAGGGAAGGAGATGGAAATTTTTAAATATAAAAAAAAATAAAAGTATAAAAAAAATATTTTAAATGGTCATGTGTTTATCTTAGTATAGCTAAATATGTATAAATAAAATATAACTTTTATATCAAAAAAAAAAAAAAGAAAGACTCTGGCAGATCCCAACCTGATGAAAAGGGACATTTATAACAACAAAAACAGATGACATTTGAATATATTGTCATCTGTACAGGAAGCTCTGGTGCTTATTTTGAAATGTAAAAACTACATTCACAATATCTGACACAATGTGAGAAAGATTTATTTACAGCTCAGAGTTTCTGGGGGTTTCAGGTCACCCTGGTAGGGAAGGTCTGCTAGACCAGCTTAACTCATAACCACAGGAGCATAGGACAAGGGATGCTCACATGACTGCAGACCAGGAAACAGAGGCCAAGTAAAACCTTTAAAGGCTGGTATTAACCTGATTCCCAGATAGGACCACTTCCTAAAGATTACAGAGCTTGCCAAAACGTTCTCAGGAGAGAACAAGCAAACACAAGACACATGTCAAATTCAAACCATAACAAAGTGACTTATTCATTGCTCTTTAAAGATCAGCTTGTCTTGCTTCCAAAAACATTTCAAACAGGCACATAGCCATTCCAAAATCATCAAATCCTAGCCACTTGGCACAGTTCTGTACTTTCTAGTAACTTACACTGCCCTAGTATACCACTAAACACAAGATGTCCAGGATGCTCATGCCATGGCATCTCTCATGAAGGCCCAGGCTCCTCTGGAACAAGCACACATGCAATCTGGTGAGCAGCTGAGAGCCTAAGCAAGGGACAGGGTCTATTGCCTGGCACCGGGTATCCAGTAGTTATTTCAGTACTTTTTTTGCAAAGTAGCCAAACTAAATTTTATTTGAACCCCATTTGGACCTCTTGAAATTTATATTTGGAACAATGGCCTTGAAAACCTGAGACGATTCTTCAGGGAACAAGAGCATAGAATAGAGGGCAGAACAGACAGCTCCACATTTCCTACCACATCCTGAGAATAACCCTATTTTCAAAACCCTCCTCATTGAGCACATCCCTTGTGGCTACAAAAACAAGCTACATTCTTGAAACATTGCTATTCCCTTGCTTTTTCTGCCGTCTTACTCTAATATTTGACACCATTGTTAACGCCTTCCCTAGGTTGGCAATATTGTCTCCAAATATCAAACAATAAGGCCTCAGATAATAAAGGCAATTCCCAGCTGATTTCTCAGAATTATCATAAAGCTTAAATGAGAATGTATGAAAAAAAAGTCTTCTAAAACAGAAAACATCACAGAAATCTAAGTTACAAGACTTATTATGGATTAATAGTAAGCAAAGCCCAGAGGAAATTATTACTGAAAATGTTATGCTTTAATTTCTGGGGATAAATGAATGTATTATGAAGCTGCCATACTTCTGAATTAAAGATACATTCAGAAAAACTGAAGCTTTATTCATAATTTGAATTGCTTCCAGAATATGGTCCCAAGTTATTTGCTTTTGTCAAAATCATCTACACATATTAAACACTGTAGATATATAGAAAGTTCATTAGAGTCAAGTTGTATGTTCCTCAATTTTGTTTGTAGATGAATGTTTGCATCACAAAGCCCATGCGTATTCAAAGGACTCTATGATGTAAGGAAAACCAATTATGCTAAATTCCAACCCCAATCAGGTCTACAAGTGAGTAAATTCACGTAAGACCACAAGGGATATGTCACCATGAAGCAGAAGTGCAGCAGCAGAACAAAGCAAGCTAGATACCTATCACTACCTCAGTTTTAACAAGGTCAAACCCATACAGGAACCACTCCTTCCCATCCTTTCAAACTGTTGGACCCACCCTCTACACTCACGATTAAAAACAGGTATACAACTTTCTGAGCTAAATAAACCAAGGTCAAAACCTGGGCAAGTCCGAAGATAAGAACAGTATCACATATTCCAAAGTCAAGATAATAAGTAAACTTGATGACTGGATAGCAGCACAGCTAATAAAGATCATTTTGAGGAAATTTTTGAATAACATTAAAGTTAGTGTTTATGTTTCAATGCACAGAAATGAAAAGAAAAAGCCCTGTAATGGCACACTTGGCTGCTCTGTTGGGAGGAGAAAGAGTAAATGACAGAACACAAGCCTATCAAGGTTAAAGTCCTAGGTTTGTCTCCACCATAAACAAACAATCCTTGTCAGTCTGTGTCCCCTGCTTCCCCCAGCACACACACACACATATATAAACACACACACACACACACACACACACACTTCAAACCAGACGTTCCTTCTCCACTTCTCCATTTTTGCCATTACTTACCATTTTTCCTAAAAGAGTTTCCTGTGATACCCTAAAAGAGAGTTTCCTGTGATACCCTAAAAGAGAGTTTCCTGTGATACCCTAAAAGAGTTTCCTGTGATACCTTAAAAGAGTTTCCTGTGACACGTTTTGGCAGAGTAGAAGAAAGCCATCTAGGAAATGAATCTATTGGTAAAATATCCCTTATGTTTCATGACACATCCTCCTTTGGATTTAATTACAGCTTGCCTTGGATGCATAATCCAGTGGTACTTCTGGGCATTCCTCCCTCCCAATCCATTGATAAGTGGCTGGTGTGCTCTGAGTGTTGCCAGGACTCTCTGTTTCAACAAGCCTCTGGAAATAAAGACCAACAGCAGCAGGAAAGACTGCTGGAGAAAGGCATGCTCTGCTCTGCTCAGGAAAGAGTCCTTAGGAAGAACAATTCTCCACTCACATTTCCATATGGGTTTACTGGGCCCTAACATCTCGACACGTTCAGAATACAGCAGTGAATTTCATTTAAAACGGAGAAAGATAAAAGGCTCTGACCTCACGTTGATATGAGGTTGACTTGCCGGAACTCTCTTGAGCAGCTGGGAGCTTCCCACTGCCATGAGCACTGGGCACCCCTTCACTGGCGTACCTGTCAGCTAAGTATCCATGAGCCTACAAACTAGTGCTTCACAAAACTACAAATGTAATCTATTTGATAGTTTTTTCACTATTCTTATAAATTATTTAACATTGTTACTAGCAGCTCTTCCATTGTTGCATATGCTATGAAAATTGCCAATGTATGAATAAATGTTTCAGGACAGTTGTACACTTTTTTTTAATCAGACCGAAATGTCATATGCTAAGCTTATCAATGATTACAGCATCGGAGCATTGTATCCTGCTTAACGGGAAGCTCTTCAGAGTAACAAACTTAGGAATAAAACCACCTGTGTTTTTACACAAGTTTTATGTTTTATGATTTTTATGCTTAAATCTTTTATTTCTCTGACATTCACCTGGATATAAATAAAGAACTAGAAATAATATCCATTGTTTATTATGATCTCCCTAAACACATATGTTGAAGGAAAAAAATGTTTCGCAGTATTGATTTGAGGCTCAGCATCATTATCTAATTCTAGGTCCATTTCAGGTGTATTCCTGAACAATATTTTATTCCATAGACATGTTTTCCTGTTTCTTCTTCTGTAGCGAGAAGTTTAAATTATTTGGTCCCAATGTTTAAATTACTGCAGTTTGATAACGTCTCTAGCAACCAGCAAACTCAGCTGCCCTCCATAGCTTAACTACCTTTAAATTCCCCAGCAATTGTTCTCACAATTGATTCTTATACTATGCTTTTAAATCTCTCCCCACAAAAAAAGCATTAAAATTCCTGTTGTTTCTTGAATTGGAATTGCACCTACTAAATAGATTAATTTATGCAGAACTGTCCTATTTCTATACTGGATATTATTTCAACATCTTCCATTCAAAGTAGTTCTTCAAAGCTACAATCGAGTTTTCAAATTTTCCGTATATTTGACTTCCTCATTTTTCATGTCAAGTTTATCATGAGAATTACAACATTTTGACTTTCATAAGAATTCCATTTCGGCTCATGACTTTAACTCCAGCACTGTGAAAGAAAAGACAGAGATCTCAGAGTTTGAGGCCAGTCTGGTCTGCATAGTGAGTTCCATGACTACATAGAGAGACCTTGACTCAAAAAACACGAAAACAAAATAAAAATAAAAAGTTAGCTGGCAGTGGTGGTGGTGCTCCTCTTTAATTCCAATACTCAGGAAGCAGAGATGGGAGGATCTCTATGAGTTTGAGGCCAGCCTGGTCTACAGAGCGTGTTCTAGAACAGGCTTCAAAAGCTACAGAGAAACCCTGTCTCAAAAAATCAAAAAAAAGAAAAGAAAAAATTTCAATCATCCTGTGTGAGGCAACCCAACCCCAAAAGACAAATATGATATGTACTCACTCATTTAAATATGGATATTAGCTGTTAAGTAAGAGATAATCATGCTGCAATCCATAGACCTTGAGAGGCTCTAGGGGAAATACATAGATCTCCTGGGAAGGGGAAACAGAGTAGATTTTGTGGGTAGACTAGGGGCAGATAGGAATGGGAACAAGAGGAATCAGGTAGGGGACTAAGGGAGAAAGTATGGCAAAAGATGACAGTAATTGGGAGGACTTTGGGGAGCAATGTAGAAAACTAGTGCATTGGAAGCTTCCTGAAACCCTGGAGGGTTACGCTAGAGAGGATTCCTAGTAATGAAGGACATGGAGCCTGAACCAGTCATCTTCTGTAAGGAGGCAAGGTACCTAGTGGTAGGACTAGGACACCAACTCGGCCACAAAACCTTCAACCTACAACTTGTCCTGCTACCAAAAAGTTCTGGGGCAATGGTGCCATAGAGCTTGTGGGAGTGGCCAACCAAAGACTGGTCTAACTTGAGGACTGGGCCACAAGAGGGAGCCCGTGCCTGACACTGCCTGGATGGCCAGGAACCAGAATCTGGATGGCCCAGAGACCTAGGGTAGAAACAAACACTACTAACCATAGATAGATATATTAGATAAATATGAGGGGGGGGGAGAATATCAATGAAATGATTGCTGATGGACTGGAGCCTAGCCCAAACATCATCAGAAAGGCTTCCTCCGCGGATGGATAGATAGATAGAAAGATAGATAGATAGATAGATGATAGACAGATGATAGATAGATAGATAGATAGAATCAATGAAATAATTCCTAATGATAGTCTGATATACTCATAAATTGGAGCCTAGCTTATTTAAAAGGAAAAGCTTGCCTGTGCGTAGAGTCATACTCAGCCACGCAATGCATGACATAGTGATATACGGTCACAGGACCCCTGGGCTGGCTAGGTGTTTTTGCCTGATTGCTCGTGGGCTACAGGGCAGGGGTGTGGGGGTGGAGGAGATGGGGGTTTAGAATAATGCTTGAATCCTAACAGTAACACATGAACTAGGGAAGCCTTTCCCCTCAGAGTTAAAACACATGAATTGAGGAAATCTTTCTCCTCAGAGCTGTAACACTTACAAGGAGTAGGACCACTGTTGCTCAGTTCTGCCCACTTTTTAAAAAGAGTGTGCCCTTGATTCCCTCCGTGATCTAACTAAACCCTCTCCTGTACCATCTACAACTGTGCCTTGACTTTTGGGAACATAAGAACCTAAAGTGATCCTGGGGTAGAGACCAGAGAAAACTAGAGATTTCCCCATAACATAGATTGGTAAGTTCTCACTCATCTTTCATTTCCCCTATATTTTCTAAATATTTATTTAATTATGAAGAGAGTGTCATTCCCTTAGAGACAAACCAATATTAAACAGTATCAAGCCTGCACTCTGTGGCAGAACATTTACCAAGAACAGGGCATCAAGACTCCAGTTTCTCTACAGATACACACTTGAGTTTTGCTGTGCAGTTACTATTATCCTTTCCCACCAAGCAGAAATGTGCTTAGAGATAATAACTTCATTAGAAGTGACTATAGGGAGGAAAAAAAAACACATGACTGAGTGGAGTCCTGTATGAATGTGTGTTGTTGAGTCGAAAAGTAGCCATGCCAAGGACTCCAAAACCTGAGACCTATGGGAAACCAGCAAAGCTGTTACCCAAATGGTACAGGCTGAAGAGAAATGGCAAAGTTTTCATCAACCACCAACAACTGATTAATATATGCAAACTAGCTTCCTGTTCCTGAATGTTTACAGCCTGGCACTGCTCCCTTAGAGAGACCTCCTGCTGAGATTAGCAAGTCCTTCCCAAGGTGCTGTACTAATAAACACACAGAGCTCCCACTTAGGAGCCTCACTGTGCGAGTGTCTGTCCTTCATTCCCGCACTACCCCTGCTGGTCCAAGGCAGGGTTCCAGCACCAAAGCCTCAAAGTGCATGGCTCCTGGCATCATTTATGGGTCTACGAAGCAGCTTCTAGTCCATGTAGCCACAATGCCTGTTGTTCACAGAAGACAGCAGAGTCTGCGTGTTAGACAGGCAGAGAAAGATGATGCTGTCGGATAGTCCAGAGTAGGAATAACTGGATCGCCTGTGAGCTGTCCCAGGGAAGAAATGCAGACACAGAGAGTGTGACACCCTGGACATGGTTTGGGGTTTACACTCTGCATAAAGTAAGTTCTTCCATCAAACCATGGACAAAGGGACAAATATGCAACAAAAGCCCTCTGAAATGCAAACCTCCATGAATTCCAAACCTGAACTTACAGCAGCTCTGTCCACTGACAACTGACCAGGTAACCATCAATTCCCAGGGGCCTCAGGCGACCATAGAAGGAGTGAGTTTTGATACCTACAAATTCTTCACCTCCCAAGGCAGACACATGGGCTGGTACACTGATAATGCTCCTTTGTCTCCTGAGTCCTTTCATTGGCATTCATCATGAATACTTGCTTCCTATTAGCGTGCTTCAGAATTTCAATTACACAACTAAATATGCACAACACATCAGGTCAAGAGTTATGGAAAGAAAAGAGGAAAACCAAAGCACAGCAGAGACAATCCTGAAGCTGAGCTTTCAGACACAAGAGAAATCAACTGTCTAAAGTTAATGCTCCCTTGGCAATCTAAACATCACTTCTCTGGACATGGGGGTCACATGAGAGTTTTATTAGGTTCACAATAGTGAAAACACACACATTCAAGTCATCAGTCATATTCATCAGGGCACATTCTGCCTTAAAAAAAAAGTTTTACAAACTCAGAAGTAACATGAACTGTAACTTTGTATGGAACTTAATTGTGATCCTGCACCACCTATTGGAACTCAGTCCAAATCTCCAGGCCCTTACCACTCTGAACACTCTCTAGCAGAGTCCACTGAAGCTATCATTCTAAACACACTTCAGATCCATGACAAGAGAACATGTAAGGTCCACAAAGATGCTCAATACGCATCTGCAGAGGATGCTGCAAGAGGCACAAGTTCCAAGGCTCCCCAAGTTCACCCCATAAAATAGAGAGAAAATGATGCTAGTCTGGGGATCAGGAGTCCCTCTTTGGACTTCCCAGACACCTACCACCTGTGTAGCTTCAAAAAAGAAATTAATCCTACTGGGCTCAAGGCCATACAGAAGAAGGCAGTCCCACCAGATGTCTTGAAGACTACCCAGTGGGCTGGAGAGATGGCTCAGTGGTTAAGAGCATTGCCTGTTCTTCCAAAGGTCCTGAGTTCAATTCCCGGCAACCACATGGTGGCTCACAACCATCTGTAATGAGGTCTGGTGCCCTCTTCTGGCCTGCAGACATACACACAGACAAAATATTGTATATATAATAAATAAATAAATATTTTTTTAAAAAAAGACTACCCAGAGGAGGAGGAGGTCAATTCAGGCATCTTTGGTGAAGGCTAATATTCACTGTCAACTTGATTGGACTTAAAATAGCCATGAAAACAAATCTCTGAGTGTGTCTATGCAGGTGTTTCCAGAAAAGCTTAATGGAAAAGAGTAAATTCACCCTGAGTGTGGGTAACATCATCTCATGTGCTGGAGACTGAAGCAAAAGGAGGAAGTGAACTAAGCATCTGTGTGCCCCTCTCCTTGCTTCCTGACAATGAAGACAAAGTGATCGCAGCCTCACTCTCCTGCCGCCATGTCTTCCTCACCTTAATCAACTGTAGCCCTTCAAACTATAAACCAAATTATACCCTTCCTTCCTTCCTTCCTTGAGTTGCTCCAAGGCAGGTGTCTTACTGTTCTACTGCAGTGATGAAACAACATGAACAAGGTAATTTATAAAAGGAATATATTTAGTTAATTTTATAATATATATAATTTAATTTTATAATAAATATAAAATGTTTAATTGGAGACTTGCTTACAGTTTACGAGGATTAGTCCATGAACACCATGGTAGAAGGCAAAGCGGCAGGTAGGTACACACGGCACTGGGGCAGTAGCTAACAGCTCACATCTGATCCACAAGTTCAGGAACGACAAAGACACTGAGTCCGGCATGGGCTTTTGAGACCTCATAGCCCACCATGAGCAACACATTTCTTCCAACAACACCACACATCCTAATCCTTCCCAAACAGTTTCAATAACTGGGGATGAAGCATTCAAATATGTGAACCCGCCAGGTTGTAGTGGCGCACGCCTTTAATCCCAGCATTCAGGAGGCAGAGGCAGGCGGATCTCTATGAGTTGGAGGCTAGCCTGGTCCACATAACAAGTTCCAGGACAGCCAAAGCTACACAGAGAAACCCTGTCTCGAAAAACAAAAAACAAAACAAAACATCAACTGTGTGTGCCCATAGAGGTCATTCTCATTCAAGCCACCATAGAAGGTTTTGGTCCAGAAATGAGAAAGTATCTAACACACCCGCCCTCAACTCTTCTGTAGAAATGTAGTGGTGAAGTGTGCTGGAGGTTTCCCACTTGATCTGGAATTAACTAAAGCCCAAATGGTTGGGCACACCTGTGAGAGCTTTTTTTCTCAATTAAATCATTAAATGGGAAGACCCACTTCTAATTCAGATCTCTGAGGTGGGAAGATACACATTTAATCTAGACCTTTTCAAGTGGGAAAATCCACCTTTAATTCTGACCACACCTTCTGCTGGTAATCTATATTAAGGACATGCAAGAAGGAATTGCTTGGTCTCACTCTCACTAGCAAGCCAATTCCTTTATTGGCATTAGCGCCTACTTCCTCAGGATTCCAGTGTATACTGAGGACAAGCAGAAACATCCATCTTCCTGGACTGAAGGATGACTGGATTCTCAGGATTTCCATTGGTAGACAACCATTGTTGAACTAGTTGGAACACAGACTGTAAGCCATTCTAATAAATCCCCTTTATATATGTGTCTGTCTGTCTGTCTGTGTATGTGTCCTCTAGAGAACCCTGACTAATACAACACCAAATCCAGAAGGTGACTAGAACTTGTTCTGACATCTGAACAGACAAATATCTGCCCTTCTTCTGCTCTTTGGGGCGCACAACTCTACAGAGTGGACTAAATCTTTCTGCTATAGCAACCAGCACTAAAGCAAAGAAAGAAGAGTAATTTTCTACCATAAGTCTATTAGTAATAAAAGAGATTCCCTTCATATGTGAGGAAATACTCCAGCAACTCAGCTAATGAGGATAGCACGAGAAAAGGTATTTTTGTGACTATACATAGCAAAACTTTTAAGTAAGACCTTGTGGTGGTTTGAATAGGAATGGTCCCCATAGACTCGTGTTTGAATGCTTGGCCCATAGGGGGTGGCATTATTAGGTGATGTGGTCTTGTTGGAGTAGGTGTGACTTTGTTGGAGAAAGTGTATCACTGAGGGTGGGCTCTGAGTTCTCTGATGCTCAAGTCACGCCCAGTGTAGCAGTTTCTTTCTGTTGCTTGTGGATCCGGATGTAGAACTCTCTTAGCTCCTTCTTCTGCACATGTCTGCCTGCATGCCACCATACTTCCTGCCATAATGATAATGGACTAATCCGCTGAGCCAATCCCAGTTAAATGTTTTTCTTTATAAGAGTTGTGGTGGTCATGGTGTCTCTTTTACAGCAATAAAATCCTAACTGAGATAGACATAAAGAACATATTTGAAAAAAGTTAAGGAGAATATAGCCAAGTCCCCAATACCTTCACCATATGTTAAAACTGCTAGCTTTTATAGTGTGAAACCAGTCAGAGTGGGGATGAGACCCTGGTATCTCTATGTTTCCTTGTGGTTCTCTGTTTAGTTCTGGGATTGTACTCAGCCTCCCGCATGATAGAAGAGTTCCGCCTCAGCGGCATCTCAGCAGGATGTGAGCCACAGGCACTGGGATAGGACATCTTTCTCTCCTCTCAAGTCTGTATGAGGAGCTGAGGACAGAGCACAGCAAAGCTCCCTGCCTAGAAAGCAAACCTGATGAGACCAGCTCTGGGAGACCTCAAATATCCTCCTTAGTGTCGATGTGAGGCACTGGAGACCCTGTGACATGAACACACCAGCTGAGCTGAGCCAGCACCCCTAAGCACGGCTCCACACGGCCCCATGTGTCCTTCTGAGAGAAAGCCAACAGTTTCTTAGAAAGATATAAGCAGGAAAATGAATATGTTTCCTATTTTTCCTCTGTGGATAAAAGCTGTAAGTTCACTTTATCTGAATAAAAAGAAGCCCAAATGTCTACCACTGCTCCCCTCCAGGCTTCCCCGGCTTAAATCGGCTTTGGATACTTTGTTTAGTTTTATTTGAAAGCAAACTTCTGACAGAGAGGGATAGAGTAGAATTATACTTTTAAATTCACTAGAATAAATGCATATTTATTCAATAGGCTTAAAGAAAAAATTTACTCAAGAAACTCAAAAAGAAAACCAAACACTGCTGACATTTTTAAAATAATATTAAATAAAAGAAACATTTTAAAGTATAAATTCAGAGAGTCGGGGTAAAGGCATAAATGACATAAATGACATTTAAAGATTACTCTATTTTAAATAGCATTTTTACATAAAGGGGGTAAAGGCTAACAGTATCCTCCCTCCAGCAGCCTCTGAATCCAGGCTCTGCTGCTTGGTCTCTGTGCCTTATCACACTTGTGTGTCATGGGACATTGTGGTGGAGTGTGGATGGTGAGTGCCAATTCCGAACTACACATATGAACTGACTTCATCTGTGTGACACTTAGCTACTCTCTGCTTCCTTCCTGCTTTCTAACACTGAGGACATTAGTACCTACCTCCTGGGTGGAGACTGGAACCTCTGTGGACTTGCTTGTGGGACTGCAAAATCAGACAGCCACCATATGGAAACTGTACAGACGTGCCTGCAAAATAGAACACAACATTATCATATGGTCCAACAGTTCCACATTGCAATGTGTGGACACAAAGACTAAAAGCAGGGACATAATGTGCTGTTATGGTCATATTTTATCTAAAACAGACAAAAACAGAAGCAAAATAAAAGTCCATCAGAAGATGCAAAGAAAATAAAATGTATTGTATATACAGAATGAAGCATTCACCAGCCAAGAAAGTGAAACTGCCAATACATGCTACAATATGGATGACCTTGAAAATACTATGCCAAGTGAAATGATGCACTTATGAAAAGACAAACACTGCGTAATTCCACTTAGGTAAGGTACTAACATTAGTTGCATTCACAGGGATAGAAACCAGGACAGCGGCTGCCATGGGTCAGGTGGGGAAGGAATGGGAAGCTAATGCTTGATGGATGCAAAGGGTCAGTTTAGGATGACTGAGTTGGATGGTGAGAAAGAGACACAACAGTGTGATGCACTAAATACAACTATATACATATATATATACATACACACACACACACACACACACACACTATACTTAATACTATACTATTTCACCATGACAGAATCACTGTACGTCAGGATTAACAAACATGTGCCAGGAACTGCATGGCTTTGAGGTTACCCTGACTGGGGCAACGGGAAATGAAGAATGGCAGAAGTACAGAAAAGCTAGGGTCATGTGGGCCATACACTATAATGGAGAAGTACCAACATCCATGAAACCCAGCACAATTACACTGAACGAAGGCAGGTCAGCTAGTTCCAGTAGGGGGTCTCTTTAAGGGAGCAGTCTCAGGTGGCACATCATCTGGGAGGATGAAGCCATAGTTGACACTTTCTGCATAGACTGTCAACATCCATACTCAGACCTCTCAGTCTGACCGGGAATGGAGGACCTTATCATTCCCATGGGACTGAGGCATTAGGGTGCTTGACTTGGCTATGCTCATGTCAATAATATACATTGATTTAGTATTTCACCCATCCCCACACATGTAAATTGTGACTATATGCTAGCACACAGTAGAGAGTCCCATGATACCAGCTCCTGTCTTACTCGCCTGCCTCTCTGACTCCCTGAAGTCCTTACTGGAAAGCTAGTCAAAGACTGATCCTCCGCCTCTGAGCTGTATGTCTTCTTTGAGGAGACACTTTCATCTCTGAGCTTCTTTGTCAGGAAAACACCTTTTCATGTAAACATCCACTGTGGGGGAGTGAAGACAAAGAAGCCACATATCTCCACACTATAAGGCTGGCTACAGAGAACACTGATTGCCTTACATTGTTTCCTAAATAGCTTGCTAACAATCATCTCAAAAACAGGCTCGTAGGCTAAGGCTATCATACAGATCTGACAGGAGGAAGGAAAGAAGAAAGCTCTCTGCTCTTATAAACATGCTTTTACTTGACAGCAAGCAAGAGATTATGTTACGTCTATTGTTTTTTGTTTTTCCCCACAAGACACAGTTTCTCTGTGTTGCCTTGGCTGCCCTAGAACTTTCTCTGGAGACTATGCTGGCCTTGAACTCACAAAGATCCTCCTGCTTCTGCCACTTGTGTTTTAGGATTAAAGGCGTGCATCACCACCACCTGGTTTCTACTGATTTTTAAAGATATTTTATTATAAAATTCCCAAAAAAGAATGAAAATAGGGCTCAAGCAGACCAGTCCCCAGGTAGCCAGCAGCACTCTGAATTTTCACCTTTATACACTATAAATCTAAACTTTAAAGCAAAATTAATTTTAAAATTCTAAATTGATGTACGGTTCTTCACAGACTACTGCCTCTGCCTATCACCCCACACTCCCTCCTCCTCTTTGCCCAGTGAATGCTACAACTCTCCTGTCTACTTGCTTCCTTCCTTCCCCTACAACTTCCTCCTAAACAAGGGACCACAAATCCAAGTGCCTAATCACAAATCTGATAACCTGGAAGACCCCAAATATAAGGACAAATATAGTGAATGGCTAACCTCAAGTAATAAGGTAAGTACCAGTCTCTAAATTCAAATACAAACATACTCATCTAGAGCTTGTATTTGTTTATAAACATAAAAAACTGTGCTTCGTATATCTAAATTGTACAATACTAAGTATGCTTTCCTATGTAGGACCTTCGCAGTTGTGTGTCTGTGAGTGTCTATGTGTGTGTAAAACATAAAACTTCCTTTTTGATGACCCAAGAAGTTTTCTCTGCTAATGAGATTCATTTCCTTGTAGTACTTCTCACCTGTGGCAAATCTGCCACATCTAATTTGTTTTAAAAGGAATTTTTAATCACCCAATCAATCAAGCCCTTGACCTTCAGCCTTCACAGACACTTCAGTGCGGCCAAGATCAGCACTGAAAATTCCTGCTGCAACACCTCTGTTGTCCTCAAGCTCCAGAACGACCACGACAAGAATGTAATTTGAGCAAGCCCTCTGACAGATGAAAAATAGTGCATAGAGTCCTGAAATTGGCTTTTGCCAGCACTAATAAAAGGATCTACATTATCACTAAGTAATAACTTTGTCTCCACTGGGGTTTAAAGGCTTAGAAACAATTTAAGTTTCTATACAGTGAAATCTTAAAAACCAGTTTATTTTGGAGTTTAAATCATTTATCTTCTTCATGAAGAGATGAGGAGTCAGGAGCCTTCCCACTCTCACCACCCTCCAAACATGCACTCTTAGCCATGAGGGTGGCCGTTCTTCCTGCTTCGTCGGCAGGAGAGGAGGAAGCTTGAGCCTTGCCTAGGCCAAAGCCTCATGAATCAGTCACTTGGGTGCATACACAGACCCACATTCCTCCCACTAAGATGAAAAGCACCTCTCTCCTGCTGATCCCAACCAGTACCAGCTGCCTTCATTCACAAGAAGAAACAGACTTAGCATCTCTACAGAGCTCCTTAAACATTCTCCACCCACAACCCCTTTGCACCAGAAAAAATTTACTGTCCTGGATATATAGTACATAAAACAGATACACAAATCAAATATTTACTGATAATAAATTACTACAAATGTATTTTTGGAGTATTTCTTAGTATATACATAATTTCACTATGTATTATATAAATAAATTTGCATAATAATGGAATGGATGTGCTTATTATTTTTACATAAAGAATTCAATCTTGCATGAAAGTTTAATCCTCCATGACACATATGTAGGGCTTTAATGTTTTCAGAGTTGACAGATATTTTGATTTTATAAGTATCAATACTGGGTATGACACTTCACACAAATATACAGTAAACCATGGTAAAAGCATACTTAGCACCACTTCATAAATTGCTAAAATTACGTCTTAATACCGGGCCAAAATATGGAAAGATCTTTTATGAAACTTAGTAAGCAAATCAAACTATTTTTTAAATCATATATTCAAATACAATACAAATCAAATATAAACTAACTTAATCATGCTGAAGAATGAAGGTAGAAAATATTCTTTTTTCCCATAATTAAAACATTTGATTTCAATGAGGGCAGAAAAATTTGTAGGCACAGTAAAAACAAGGCAAACAGAAACAACAACCACAGCAGGGCAATGTGTATGCTCAGAACCAAGGAGGCAGTAAGGTCGTATGACACAGTGTAGGTGAGTGGGACCAGAAGTACTAGGGATTTAGTACAGATTGGACTTTGCTTTAATTTTTGGTTTCTGAATTTTCAAAAACTGCTGCTGCTGCCAAAGCCTTCAGAAGCCCCAGGGGCAGTTGCCTGACCTGACATGGCATCACTGTATTCTGGAACTTACACTGAAACAATCACCTCCAATGTCTCATCCAGCTGTTGGAACAGTGAACACCTGGTCTTCACTCCGCTGTCCTGAACGGATTTTCACACTGTTGCCAGTGGCTTTCTATGTGTTACACAGTAGCCACCTCTGTGCTTACCTCACTTGAACTCTGCAGAATCCTAATACCAGTTGTGCCTTCTTCAAAAGTGGGCCTGCTCTGGTGTTCAAGGTCTCTGAAACATTTCGACTCCATCTCCTTCAAAGACCTGTCCTTCAGCCATCCCTCTCCGGGTTCTCTCACTGGCTATATTCTAGTCTCTGCACACCCTTTTTTTGTTTTTGTTTTCGGGGTTTTTTTTTTTTTTTTTTTTTTTTGGTCTAAACTATCCTCAAATATCATGAGTCTGAAATGCCAATAACATGAAAGTTCCTCAAGGCTTTCAATTCAGTCCAGCATACCTTGGAGCTTCAGCTCACATATGCATTCATGTGTGGGGCGTCTACATGCGGATGTCACTTGGGGATCTTCTACTTGGTGAATCCCTAACCTTGTTAATTTACCAACTGGGAGAATGCTCCTGACAACCATCTTGGCACTCCACCCTGAAAACTGGGAGATGCTCCCAACAACCACCTGGGCACTCTACCCTGAAAACTGGGAGTCATCATTAGTCTCCCCTCTTTCCTTCAACTCCACTGCTGCTGGCTCAGACCATCATTGTTACCTTGATTAGCAGATCATACCATCAGTGCAGGCCTCTGCTGCCAATCAACACATGTACTCCTGATAGCAACCCAGCTGCTGGCAAAAGTATCCATGTCAAAAGGCTGATATTCTACCCAAAACTCTCTAGAAAAATGTAAGGAACTTTAGATTCATAATTTGTTTCCTAAACATCTGATAAACGTCTTGCCATCGACTATCCCTCCCCAAACTCCAACATGCCAGAAGCACGAACCTATGCTAACAGTATGCTCAACCAATACCTCCTAGCCCGCCTGTAAGGGCAACCCTGCTCTCTGACCTCACATCATCACGGCATCTACAGACTCTGCTGAAGTTCTGACATTAATCTCGCTCATTGAAATATCCACACTTTGGGGGAAGGAAATGTGTCTTACTAGGCTTTTTATATCTAACTACCACATATTAGTATAATAAATCAATGAATTTTTGTGAAGAAACATTATTTTTCAAATATATTAAATATTTAATTCTAAAGACAACAAAGGTAGATAAATCTCTAACTCATTAATAGTACCAAAGACAATAAACACTTATTTTTCATAAAGAAGACTTAAAACGCCATTGTACTATAATTAATAAAAGGTGAGCAAATTTTTCTTTCTCTCACTGAAGTTGAGCTGTCTAAGGATCTGAAATTACCCTGCCTCTTAGACCATTTGTTCCAATTCTGCCAACCTGGAGGCACTTTGCCTTTAGAGAATGGCTCCAAGCAGCAGTGGATTTTAAAATGTTGTTTAGAAATTAGAGGAATAAGTTTACCTACCATTAAAGTCTTCAGAATAAATGAATAAGGATTAGGCTAGCAGTTTCCTATGCCAGATAAAACAATGTTCCACGGGCTGGTTGAAGTGGCTCAATGGGTAAAGGCCTCTTGCCTTGCAAGCCTGATGACCGGAATTTGATCCCCCAGGTACCCATGGCAGAAGGAAACAACTGACTCCTGAATGCTGTCCTTTGACTTTTGTGTGTGCACCATGGTATAAGTGCACCAGCACTTGCACTGCCACATACAATAACATACACTGATAATAAACCAACAGGGCATGTTCCTTACCTTAGAAAATGTTAGCAAGATAAAATTATGAAAATAACAAGAAATAAAGACTAATTGTCTTGAGCATAATGGTCAACACATACTTCATCCTGAATATATTTTTATACTTACTTCCACATGTTTCAAAGTGAGAAGGAAGGTGCATTCTTATATATGAGATACATATATACATATATATGTGTGTATATATATATATATATATATATATATATATATATTTGCTTCCAGTCAGACATACATTTCAGTAAGTATTCCACAGAATATTATCACAGCCTTCTTTCTGCAATTGTTCAGATTGCAGGAGGTAAGGATGATTGGGGGGGGGGGGCACCAAACAATCATACATCATCTAAACCATGGCATAACAACATCATCCAATCACATATCATCTAAATAGTACTGTCATCCTAGTACTCTGTAGGTCACATAGAAAAACAGAACAACATTCTACCTGAGAAAGCAAACTGTTTCCCCTGGGCTGTCTTGTTTTCAAATCTTAAATTTTTATTGTAAACATTACTGTGTGTGTGTGTGTGTGTGTGTGTGTGTGTGTGTGTGTCTGTGTGTCTGTGTATATGTAACTAGGGACTGAATATAGGGTATTTGAACATAACAGATACGTCTTCTACCACTAAGCTACATTCCAAGTCAGTGGATTTTAAACTGCCAATGACTTAGACATCCAAATTACATGAAATTAAGTTTCTGCATCGCAAAGAAAACTATCAACAGACAAACAGATTAAGTAATGAAAGAAATCTTTCCAAGCTATAATTCAGACAGTAGGCTAATAACTACAATATATGTATAAGAACTATAAAAATTAAACACCAAAAACTGTCAGTTCTTGAGAAGCAATGCAAATGTCCAATATTTTAAAAGAACTCAACATCCTTAACCATCAGAAAAATTCAAATTAAAACTCATTAGAGACGCTACCTCACACTCATCAGAATGGCTAACATAAAAAGAAGAGACAACAGCAAATGCTAGTAAAAAAAAAAAAAAAAGAGGAATCTTTATTCAAGGCTCATGGGATCGTAAACTAGAATTGTAAGCTAGAACAGCCATTCTGGAAATCAGAAGTTTAAAAGTAGACCTACCACATTACCCAGCTCAAGCACAAAGTACTCTACACCCTACTACAGAGATAAATGCATATCCACATTTATGGATGTGTTATTCACAACAGCAATCAAAAGGGACCAGCCTAGATGTCCATCAAGAAAAGGATAATGAAAATGTATTAGATACACAATAACAATTTAGTCAGCTATAAAGGAAAAATAAATCATTAAATTTGTAGAAAAATGGGTGAATCTAGGAAGTGTTACACTCAGAAACTCCAAACTCAGAAAGACAAAAATCATGTGTTCCGTCAGAAGTCAACCCTACTTTATATTGTTTACATGTACGCATGCAAGGGGGGTAAGTGTGGACACTGGCTATGAAATTAGAAAGGAGAGCATGAAGGGAGAAGAAAAGAAGCACCGAGGAAGAGAAGGGCACAATTAGCATAAATGGGGAAAGGGGCTAGGAGATGGAAAGGTACTGGAGGGAGGGATAGGTGTTGGGGACGTGAACTGCCACAGGGGAACTCAGAGGGAAAGGTACTGACCACTAGGAAACTAGCGATAAACTTAGGAAAGCTGTTTCATTGAGGGATCAGATATAAACCAAACATTCCTAAGGCTACTTGTTAAAGTCTACGCAACATTCACAAATAAAATATTGACAAGGAGAACCCTGCTAACTGCTAATGGAAAAACAGTATGGCAGGGGAGTGTGGGATGTGACAGTCATACACAGAATGCAGCGACAATGGTTAGTGCACGCTCATTCTTCTAATCATGCACTCCACCCCTCGATGCTCTAAAGGCATCTGATAGAAGCTAAGTCACTTGTTATTAAAACAAACAAAACTATAATAATAAAGTAATAAGTAATAAATAAATAAATAAATGATAAGAAGATGACTATTGCCTTGATGTTATTCCAATGCATCAACCAAAACTCCATGAGAAAGCTCTACCTCACAGTCCAGCTTCTGAAGAGACAAATGGGAATTACCCAGAGGCAGAGAGTTCCCAAAAGGTACTGCGAATGCCTCTGAAAGTAAATCCATTTCACTCCAGTTAAAATGCATATTCAAATGATGAGGTCATTTTAAATAATCAAAGATTGAGAAAGATCCAATAGTCTAAGAAAAAAACTGCTGATAAAAAATTAATAGGAAACAATTTGGGACTATCCATACAATTTTTAATGCACATATCCTTTAATCAGAAATCCCATCTATCAGAACCTGTAAATAGACCTATTAAGATGAAGAAATAATTTACAAACAAAGACATTTCACTAAATGAATGGGAAAAAACATAATTTGTATGTCTACGGACTACCTAAGTAAATTAAAAATAGAGCCACTTCTCATGCAATAGCTCCAACCACAAAATGGCTTAAAACACGAGCAGGGTATTGATGTGTGTGCAGGGTAGTTGACCTTGTGGAAGCAATGCACACAGACTTTATGTGCATGCATAGGAAAATGTATAACAATTAGTGAGAGCTAAAGGACACTCAGGAGGAGGCTCACTTTATCACACACTCATTACACCTTCAGAACTTCACAAACACATCACAGCCTAATGCTCCTGACCTGGTGCTCTCTGCATTCCCTGCGCTGAACAGCTGATAGGGCCTCTGGCCTACAATCTCCAAGTCATTGTCCCTTGCTTTCTCTCTCACTGGAACTGATAGGACATAAAGATCCTCAGTACCTTCCTTCTAGATGATTCACACCTGACACCAATCCTAATCTAGCCTTCAAAACTACAGGTTTATTTAACTTCTAAAGACCAGTGACTTCCAGGCCTGTCAAGTGTTCCACACAGGCTCAAGTCTCCATTCTCCCCAGGAACTGTATCCAATACTCTAGCTGAACACAACAAACCCTAAGATTTTCCTAGCACCAAGCCTAAGTCTCCTGTTGTCCTCTGGAAAGAGAACATTCCATGTACCTGCACTGATAAGATAGTCTGCAGTCCTCATCAGCACAAGGACTGCCACTTATTCAGGAGCCTTTCCCTAACCCCTCTTCCAAATGTGAGACCAGTGCGTTTGTATGGCCCTGGGCTAGCCACTGCCTCTTTCCCCTGCATACACTACATACCCAGGCCAGTGGACCTCTTGCCCTGTCCTTGAGTCTCTGAAACTCAAGGATGTGCCCACAGCAACCTCCAGAACAAAGCAGCTGAGGAAAGGAACACTGTCTTTCAAATTCCAAAAGTTCACATTGCTCATGAAATAGCTGCAAATCCATCCTGAATTCGCTGATTGAGATGCGCTGCTCTGCGGGGTAGACTGACCGATACCTGGAACACACTTTACAAGTGCAAATGTTTCTGTCTCTCTCGGTGGAAACTGGGGAAAAACTTGAATTCCAGGTATATACTCAAAAAAGTCCCCTTACCACCTGTCACTTAAAGGTAATTTTTGAGAATTATTATTTTCTTAAATGAGAGAAATGATCAGACTCTGGGTGAGATGTAAGGTCAGTGTTGGCCAGAAGCGGTGACTAAATTGGATGGCTCCATGTCCTTAACAAGAAGTGTCTCCCATTTCTCTATGTGAGGCAATTAGTGGGCTCAGTCACTTTAAAAGACATGATCCCTGAAGACACTCAGGTGTCAATGCCACACACTGGCCTGAACAACGGCTATGGATACAAGTTTAATATGCAGAGTCAAACTCGCAGAAAGAAAGAGCAATGATCACCAAGAGCAGGAAGTGGCAGAAACTGGAATTGTTGTATAGGAGATTCAGACTTTGGTCTGAGATGTTAAAGCACAGAGGTGATATGTACCCCATAACGTCAGTGGACGAAAGGTCAGTGAACAGCATATACAAAAATGACTCAGGTGGTAAATTCTCCTGCTGTATGCTTCACCACAACACAAACATCCATTGTGAAACATGAGTTTATCTTTAACACAGTAAAAGGTACAACTCTAAGCTCTTTTCATCTCTTACTTGTAGACTTGAATGAGACAGCAGAACACACCAGAAGCCTAAGACAGATACATAAGCCTACTACCACTCCAGGCCACACCACCCTGGGCATGTCTAACCTCAGCAAGTCTAATTAGAGTTTAGTTTGTTCTAATTCCTCACTAAATTTTACCTTCACTTGGAAAATACTAACATGTTAGTCCAGTTCAGTGTGACAACTCTCTTTTTAAATCTTACTCTTCACTTGAAAACTGGTTGTCCTCTAAGATCAATCCACGCTGATGATCACAGCCATACCTCAAACAGCGATAATACACAAAGAGCAAAACACCTGACTGCAAAGTAAATCCAACCATACTTCAAAAGGCATAGTCTCTCAAACTTGAGCTCAGGACGGCTCTAGCCAAATTAATACAATACAACTAAAAGAATAAAATCAATAACTAGAAGAAAATGAAGTAAGAAAAAGTATTGTTATTATGAAGACTATAAGATCTTCTAAAGATGTCAAGTAAAGCACACAGCCTAACAACTATGTATAGAAAATTACTCATACACATAATACTACCTTTACACAACCTTTCAGGCTCTAAACATTACCAGCATTTGCTGTCACAGTAGTCAGTGACAATATTTTTAATTGTCAGAAATCAATAAAATTTCATCCTGAGGATATGTGCTCGTCGAGTACAGTAATTGCTATCCATCTGCGTGCGACTCATTAATTAAAATGATATAGAACAGAAAGTCTGTCCCACTGCTCCAGTCATGCCACAAGCACTCCGGAGACACTTGTGGTGGTGGCTGGCATACTAGAGCAAAATAAGGAACACATCCACACCAGACTGTCTGCTGGATACTCCTCTGGAGCTACTCAACAGACCTAAGTGCCTTTTTTCTGAAATATACCATTTTCCTATTTCCTTCAATGAATGCTTGTGGGGTACCTGTTTGAGATGGGCTGTGCTAACTGCAGACAAAGACCAGGAAAGATTGCTGCAATTTAAGAAAGAGATAATAGAAATCTGAAAGGTAGGAGTGGGGAACCATATTTTTAGATAAAAAATGACCAGGGCAGCATTATCTAAGGAAGCAAGATTTAAGTCAAGATTAGACAGATAAGTCTTCAAAAAGACAAGACACAAACCAAGTTTCAAGACCAGGGAACTGAGTACCATGGTACTCAGGGTGGGACTGGCTAAGCATTTTCCTAGACACTAAATTTAGTACATTTTGCAGCTGTCTCATCACCTTGAAACACCAGGCAAAGTATTTAACTGACACTCAAATCTATTCCACTGGGGAAGTTAGAGCACGGCCCATACATAACCCACAGAGGCCTTCCTTCTTCTTCTAAATCACCTGTCTTTTTGTAATCTCATTTCTTGAAGCATCAGCTTCTGAGTAGGCATGTACTGAAAGAGCTATTAATTTTGCTGTTTCGTAACAGAGAATAGAGAGGCTTAAATGAGCTTCTAAATTACTGTGAATTTTAACTAGCTGTGTCCTTTCATGCCACTATTAAAATGGGCAATGGGGATATTTTCATCACAGGCTGAACACCTTCTATTTAAGGGCATTACCATTATTTTCACCAAAGATGAACAACTTCACAGAATTCAACAGTATAAAGCTGTTTGTAGTAACAAGACAGGGTGAAAAATTCATCCCAATTGGTTCAATATGGTAGGCCCCTCAGCACAGCCAATATGGGAATGGCTACAGGGAGGTGCTTAAAAGCCCTCATCCTTTAGAAGACTAGGCTGATGACAAACTTTAAACCCTGCAATCCCTCACTGCGTGTCTGGGGGGGGGGGGGGTCCCCTGCAGGTATCCAGGCAGAAAAATAAACACCCAAAGATGAGAATGAAAATCCAGTACAGATTGATTTCGTCAAGCTTGATCAGACTTTGGGGAGTCTAACGTTGGGTGGTCCATTGTCAGTATATTAAAATAGCACGATCTGGGGAAAGGTTCCCAGGAAACAGTCAGTCCAATTCCAGGTACACACGAAAGCCTAAGGGGTGACATGGAGACACTCCTCTACACAGCACCTGTGACCAGGAGGGTGGGATCTATAGTTAAAGGGCCTAACTCTAGTGTGGTCTCTGACAACACTAGAGATCAGCAGACCATAAGGTACATGTGACATCTCCCCTAAAGATGAGTAACAGTCTAGGGAGGAAAGAGTCGGGGATAATCATTCTGGGGCACTTCAATGAGGTCTGTCTGTATAGCAAAGGTGGGTGAGGTCTGTCTCCACAGATAGCAAAAGGATCACCAGGTCATTAACAAAATCCCCTCTCAGTTTTCTGAATGGAATGCAGGTATTTGATTATTATTTCTTCCAAATAAAAATCAAATGTGAAAAGTGTGCCATAACAAGCTTTCAGCCTGATTTGGTTTGGATTTCTTAGCCTTACTGAACTAAAGACATAAATTAACAGAACCCAGCGAGAGGAAGCGCTGTAAAGATCATGCTAAAGAATGTCCTTTAAATCCACACATCAAAACACTCATGGGCGGAGACTTTCTGTCTAAACGTATTTCGTAATTAAAACTGAGCTTCTTTCAAGCAACGTATCACTAACATGGGCCTTCTGAGTAAAGTTTCAGATTATCGCACTCATGCACTGTTTCAGGAGATCAAAGGAGAGGGATAAAAGTGTTCTTAAACTCAACAGCAGTGGTTCTTAACCTTCCTGATGCTGCAACCCTTTAATACAGTTCCTCACGTTGTGGTGACCACCTACCTTAAAATTATTTTCATTGCTACTTCATAACCGTAATTTTGCTGTCGTGAATCATAATATAAATTTCTATGTTTTCCAGTGGTCTTAGACGACCTCTGTGAAAGAATCACTCGAACCCCAAAGGAGTCACGACCCACAGGTTGAGACCACTGCTCTTCAGGGTTCCTGGGAGTAAAAAGTGAACAGATGATTTCACTTCATTTTAGACTGAAGAAAAGCAGAAGTTGATTTGGCTGCTCCACATAAGCTGAAAAAGAAGACTCCCTGCAGACTTATATGGTCATATTCAATCCCTCTGTGTTTTAAGATCATCGTAAGACAACTGAAAATGTCAAAAGTTGATGCCTTTGTTTAGGTTATGATTTGGATTAGCAAGAGATAGACTATACTTTAAAAAAGAAATGCTTTAGATAAGTAATGTGTAGTTTAAACAGGCTGAATCAGAACACCAACTCATAAATGTTTTCTCAACGTTTTCCTCATTTGCTAGAGTCGGAATATTGGAAACAGGCTACGATACTCCTTAAAATAAGAGTGTGAAGACTGACAAAATGGTGTTAGAAATATATGGGGGGATGGAGTGCTGAGCAAGAAAAAAGGAGCAACATTCTTCCACTTGAGGAATTAAACACTCAGCAGACAACCAAAGTACCATATACACCTGAAAAACAGTCACACTAAACCTGGTATTTCTAATAAGATGCTATTTCACAAAAACTTAGTTCAACTTTAGTATTTCCAGCACACTCTATGCCCTATAGAGATAAGTTAGGAAATAAAGCATTTTTAAAAAGCATTTGGGCATGGGAATGCTTAACTTTAACAAGTTCTGCTACACTCTGCTCTGAAATTCTACCTTTCTTGTAAGCAGATATGTTCTTGTAACTTAAAAAGAAAACATATCTACAACCAGAGCACCTCCAAACCTCTAAAGCCAATCCACTTTATTTCAAATGCAAGACACTCTGCAATTCTACATGACCACCTTGGTTGGGCTTTGGTTTCTTTTAAGTCTTTCAAACGGTCAAGGTCTGCACGTGGCCTGGACTGAGTAGATGTCTACACCAAAGCAAATGTCTGCACATGACTAGTGTCAAAGAAACTACTGTGAACCAGTGAAGTCTGCAAATACACAAGCTTTTAATAAAACTCTAAGGCATTCATTCCCTGTTGCTTTAACCCACTCCGGTATCACCAAATACCCCAGGAGCAGAAAAAGGTGAAGTTAATTACAGGGAAGCATCCAACTGAATCTTGCTTAAATACAAGGAAATGTAAATAATCTTGCACCACAGGATTCTGAAGTTAGGTAGTGAACATAGTGGGCACAGGTGGACATTATTTCAAGGCATATCAATGAAATCTTGTCCCTGGGCTGCATGGTTTATAGAGAAGGGAACATGAAGGCAGAAAGAAATCCTGATCCTCCCTAGCTGGTAAAGTGTCAAGACATCTCCTCTCCCTGACAGCCCCCACTTGCATGGTGATACAGCCAGGCATGTGGGAGGTACATCTCTGTTTCAGTAATAACGCACAACAGCCTATGCGTCATTGGGAGATACAATCTACATAAACTGAAGCTAGAGTTTGGATGCTCCTTGACTCGTGGAGGGCTACATCCCAGTCAACTCATGCACAAGAACTGATCTTCACTGTCAGCTTGACATGATGTGGAACTGCGTAGGAAACACTCAGCTGACTCTGTCTGTGCAGTATTTCCAGAAAGGTTAACTGAGGAGGGGAGACCCACCATGAATGTGGATAATAAAAAAAGAAAAGAAAAAAGCAGGCTGATGACTAGCATTCATTTCTCCGTGCTTCCTGAATACAGATGCAGTCTCACCAACTGTCTCTTACTCTAGTTTCCATGATTTCTCTGAAAAAAAAAATGAACCATAACCCCTCAGCCTATGTGCCAACATAAATCCTTCTTTGACTTTTTTAAAGGAGGTTTCAGGTATTTAGTCACAGCAATGACAAAATAACTAATAGATCCTGGCAAACTTAAATTAACAAAATCTTGAAACCACATTTAAACCACCTAAGCAAAAGTATATTCTAGCTCAGCAACACAGCACACCGTAGCATAACAGCTCTCTTGTCTGGTAACTGCAAGCCTGACTGAGAGGACTAACTCACTGCCAACACACAGCATCTAAGAGAAGATCTTCTCACACATCCCTAGCCCTGCAGAGATTTAAATTCAAACTTCTAAATACACATTTCTACAAATCAACTCAATGTGAATGTACATTGCTTTTGTACCATAGTAAATTCCAAAAAAAATCATAACTCAACCATCCTAAGTCACTGACTATCTATTCTTTAAAAGAGATAAAATTCACTGGCAAATATTTTTTCATTGTTACTGGACACTGAACTCAGGGCCCTGGGCAAGTCAGGTGAGCATCCAACAATAAGCTACATCCTAGCCCTTTTGCACTTTTCTATTTGAAACATGGCCCAACCTGCTCCTGCTCATCCAAAACGTATCACATAGCTCAGGCAAGCCTGAAACTGGCAATCCTCCTGCTCCTGTCTCTCAAGTACCAAGGAATACACAAATGGGTTACTAGACCCAACTCATTTTGAGATTTGTGTGTGTGTGTGTGTGTGCGTGTGTGTGTGTGTGTGCGTGTGTGTGTGTGTGTGCGCACGCGCACATTAAAAAGAGGCACACACTAACATCTGTTGACAAAACAGCGAAGAGCACAGAAGAAGCTCTGACTTCAAAACTTTTCTAAGGCTGGCACGACCTAGACCAGGCGTGGGCAATGGCTGTGATCTCATCAGAGGCTCATGTCCTGGGACAGTACTAAAATCATCAGTTCTCAGCTTTCCCTACACAGCAGATTAAGTAAGAAGCTATTTTAAAATTTCCCTATCAAGGTACAGCCTCCAATTACTTTGATCGATTGTGGAGCACAGGTTTCCCGACAGTAATTTTACAAACACCCAATGACTATAATGATCGACCACTGCTGTCAACTGCCAATTTACAAATTTCCAAGAGTGTGAGGGTCCAAGATGCCTCGAACTGCTTCTCAAATTGTCCACAGTTGTTTGATTCAACTTGGGAATTCATGAAATACCTAGCACCCTACTCAGAAAATGCTCTGTTGTTTATTCCAAATGCTATTTTTGCAGTTCAGACTGCAACTCGTACATAACTGCAGTTTAGGAGGCTGCGACCACCCTTAAGTTTTTCAAGTGTCTAGATTTCCACAGTGTCATTTTGAACGCAAATACTACAGCATATGATATTTCATTACGAGCTAAATTTTGAGATGAGTTAAAACTCTATTTAATAAAAATTGTTGTATTTTGCAAAGAAGTCTTAGTGTTTTGTTGCTGTGAGGAGACACTGTGACTAAGGCAACTCTTATAATAAAAAGCACTTAACTGGGGGCTTGCTTACAATTTCAGAGGATTAGATTAATCTGTTATCATCGTGGCAGGAAATTTGGTGGCACACAAACAGGTATGGTGTTGGAGCAGAAGCTGAGAGCTACACCCTAATCCACAATGGGGCGGGGTTGTAGGGAGAGAGGGAAGCCTGGGCTTAGTGTGGGCTTTTGAAACTCACAAGGTCACACATCCTCCTACAAGGCCATCTAATCCTTCTATTTCTTCCAAACAGTTCCAAAAGACCTCTGGGGACCATTCTTATTAAAACTACCATGAAGTGAAAAGCCAGAAGTACTGGTCATTTTCAGAAAGCTCCTAACTTAGTTTCACATCTTCTGCATAAAGTCTGACTAAAGAGCACTTCCCCCCACAAGCAGGGATATAAATGTTGTACCTGCAACATCTGATTTGGCTGTAAAGATTTGCTGTTAAGGAATTGAAAGAATGAGGTACATAAATTATGAGAAGACTGGTTAAATTGGGTAGCAAGAAGTCATGGTGCAATACTCACTGTGACAAGTCTCAAGATTAAAGACAAGATCAATCCTAAAAACTGCTTAATAAGAGAGGGAAAGGTCAAGTAAAGGCTCAATCTTCCTTAGCATTAGCTTTTCTCTCCAGCCCAAGGGGCTCTACATCTGGGTGCTCTACCTCGAGCTCTGAAAGGTACGTAAGGCATCTGCATCATCCTCCTGAGCTCAGAGATTCAATACACAGGATTGATGAGAAATGGCACAGGCACACAAGTACAGGGGCAATGAACAAACATAGGGCCTTCTGCCATTTTAGGCAGCTACTTGGCCTGCTGACATAATGTCCCTGAAGCCTTTTTCTTTCTTTCTTTCTTTTTCTCTCTTTCTTTCTTCATTCCTTTCTTCCTGCCTTCCTTCCTTCATTCATTCATTCCTTCTTTCCTTCCTACCTTTTCTCCTTTTCTTTTAGATAGGGGCCTCACTACCAAGGATGGACTGAACCTATCTTTCCTTCTCCATATTCTGACCTTTGTAACAGGTAGAGCCCAAGTACTGATAGTTTTGTTGTTGTTGTTTTGTTTTGTTTTTGTTTTTGTTTTTTCTGCCTAAAAGAAAACCAGCGGATAAATAAAACCAAAAATGGTTCCATCTGTCGGTTAATACAGCCAGGGCCTGAAAACTGACAAAACCAGCATGACCTTCAAGATGACGCAAACCCTTTCTTCTGCACAGAAACATGAAGAAGTACACATATGAGGGAGTGAGGTTTAAAGCCAGGCACCGGGAGTTCAAATCCCAGCTTCGCCATCAGCTACGCGGCACTGACTCCTGTGTGGATCCTTTCAGATCCAGTTTTCACATCAGGAATAAGGAATAAGGAAAAGCTAGGAAAGCAGGGATTCAAACCCGAGAGCTATGCCAACCACAGCCAAGTTGCTGACGGGGAGAAGAAGCTCACTATCCCATGCACAAGAAGTAATCAGTACATTGTTTCTCAGAATACCAGGGCTGCAAACAAACTCCACATTTCTGAGGCCAGAAAGAAAGATAGCTGAGGGCAAATTACAGAAAACTCTTTGCTCTTATGCTACACACTGTGGCCACCCATGCCAAACTCTGAATCAGACAGAAAGGATGAATCTGAATATCAGAGAAAAAAGCCTAAGAGGACTGGCCATCTCACCTCAGGTAAAAAGGAATACATAGCCAAGAAAGAATCCCAACCCCACAACTAACTGATGACTGTGGCTTCAGGGTCCAGCGGCCTTGGGTTCAAGTCCAGCTTCAACACCGCAGGAAAGTAAACTCCCCTGCAAGCTTCAGCTTACTGTCTATTAGACAGCAACCACGCTACTTTCTCCAGAGTTCCCAGTAGAAATTGAACGTGGGGTATAGGTAAAGTGTACAGCAGAGGTCGGTGTTGAGTAAATCTGAATTTACTTCAACTGCCCTGCCTGCATTTTGGTCTCTAGTCTCCTTTTCATAAATCAGATATTCTCAAACTCACAAAGCAAAACCTCAGAGGATCCAATCAAAAGACACTGGGAAGACAGATAAAATTTCCTTCTTAAATAGTTAGACTTAATTTCCCTTTGAAAAATTTGACAGAGAAGGGGGCAGTAGGCTGCTAATGGAGATACAGTTAGTTTAATTTTACTTATGTGATCTTTAACTCCTCTATTACCATTTCCTGACCCTACTGCTGTGAGATAATGCTACTGTACACTGGAAAGATTTGCCATATGTAGTAGTTTAATAAAACACTGATTGGTCAGTAGTCAGGCTGGAAGTATAGGTGGGACAACTAGACTAAGAGAATTCTGGGAAGAGGAAAGATAGAGAGTCAGTCTCCAGCCAGATGCAGATGAAGCAAGATGGGAATGCCTTATTAAGAAAAGGTACCAAGCCATGTGGCTAAACATAGACAAGAATTATGGGTAATTGAAGTTGTGAGAGCTAGTTAATAATAAGACTGAGAGAATAGGCCAAACAGTTTATAATTAATATAAGTCTCTGTGTGTTTCTTTGGGACTGAATGGCTACAGGGCCGGGTGGGACAGAAACTTCTGTCTACAAACTACTGAAAAAAAAAGGAAAAAGAAAAAGAGTACTGTAGGTTTACCTCCTGTTCTTTTATGTGAGAAACTGTAACGTCCTTCTCAATCTTAGGGCTGCCATCAGCTGCCCAGGACTCGGAGAACACTCAGTGGAGGTACAGATAGAATACTGAGTAGCAAATGAGATGGAGATTTATATAGAAAATCTTTGTCAAAAACTCTGTAAGTGATGCCACAGATGAGCTAGCTGTTCTACAATGGAAGATGGGTGCTACAATGATACAGAAGAACTTTGGGTGACTGTCCAGGTAGCAAGATGTCTCTGTCAATTCTAGAGTTTTAGAAGTTGCTTACAATGTACTTCCTGTTTACTTAGGTAATATTATATCCTTCTGGAGTCTTTGATGAAGTTAAAGAGTAGATAGTAAAAATATAGTTTTCCTTAGTTATGATAAGAAATAAAGTAGATATAAATATTGTAACTGTAATTCTTGCTTGATATATGTTTTGTTACATGTAATTTTACTATGTTAAAGTTAAAGCCTTCCTTTTTATTTGAACAGAAAGGAGAAAATGGTGTGGGAGGTCCTTCTGTCTATGTGTTGCTTTTATTAGTTAATGAAGAAAGAAACTGCCTTGGCCTGTTGGTAGGGCAGAACTAAGGTAGGCGGGGAAAACTGGACTGAATGCTCGAAGAAGGAAGGTGGAGAGAGAGATGCCATGGATCCATGGCCGGAGATAGGCGTGCTGAAACTTTGCTGGTAGGCCACGACCTTGTGGTAATATACAGATTAATAAAAATGGGTTAAATTAAGATGTAAGTGTTAACCAATAAGAAGCCAGAGCTAATGGGCCAAGCCATGTTTTAATTAATATAGTTTCTGTGTGGTTATTTTGGTTATGGGTGGCCGGGACAAACACGTGCCCCCCTGCAAAAGGACAGCATTAAAAAGGGGAACACAGACAACACACTAGAACCTTAGAGGGAAAGAAAGGTTTCCCTTTAAAAGCTGCACAGGCACTTCATCAAGAGGAATAGCTTAAAGTAAGAAACATTCATCATGGATTATTTACTGGCAAGAATATTTACTGACAAGTATTATGGTATTTATATCTAGGTATTAAAGAAAATGTTTATATTTTTAGGGCTAATGACAGTAGACAGGTACACAATTTTTTATAGTTATTATCTAGCAAAACACTGTTGTAAAACAGAATGAAAGAACACATAAGCAAGATCCAGTCTCAGTCTCTGGGCCAATTCTACCTACCATCTCAGTAGGGTCATTGCATTTAAAAGGTCACTTCTTAAGTGAAAATAAGCAAAAACAAAGATTTAGTTTGGGAAATTGTTTTTTTAATTAGTCCTTCAAAACAATGATAACCAGCAAAATGAGAATTCACAAAATAAAGTATATTTATAAAGACTTGGAATAGCATTAACAAATGTTAATTATGTTACAGCAATAACTTTAGTAGTTTATTTGAACAAAGAAAAAGAAAATGGCAAGAGAATCAGGCGGCTTCCAAACCAAAGTAGGTTCCAGAACTCCAGCAATGTGAAAGCATTTAAAGAAGATGGAAACGGCATTGAAATGCCGTTGGAAGCAACAAAGTCAACTAGTCAGTAGCTTGTAACTTTGGTGCAAGTTATTTAATTGGTTATATGACCTCTTAATGTTTAATTACTGTAATCAAACTCTACATTAGTTAGATTAGTATATTGTGTCCACTGGTGGTACCCAAGACAATTCCACAGCCTTTGAAAAATTTGACTTAACACTAAGAAGCTATCAATTTCCTAATCTTAACCACTCCTTGAACTGTCAGATCTACTAAACAAACTATTTTAACTCTGCAAATTGTGTAAGCTGTATTTGATCATAACAAAGATAAGACATTTAGAAGTTTCTATTTTTGAGCACATTAGTTAACTAATTCCCTTGTAATCAGGCATAAGTTGCACACAACAATTATTCTAATTTGACTTTTAAGGTGAAAGTAAAATACAGCCAAAATGTATTCCCCACTCTTTTTTGACAAGTCAAAACAATTTAAACATTTTACCTTCTCATTCTGGTAATTCTGTATATCTGTAACTTGCAATGTGTAGTTTTTCCTAGCGCCCTATGTTTTTATATCAATAGCAATCAACAGTTTATTACCTCAAGAGAACATAGTTCTGCTCTGACTCTGTAACAATGTGAAAACCCACCTTATGGTCATCAGTCATTTAAAGAATTGCATAAGAAAAACTCAACGTATTTATGGATCTCATGAAGCCTGAGGCAAAGACCTGATTAAACAGCAAGGGAGCAAAGTGAGGTAGGTATGTTTATTAAAAATTTAAATTAAATTTTAAAAGCTTATTTTGATTGGGGGGAAAAATCAGACAGGGAGCTTAAAAGTATTTTTATAAAAGCACTATATCGCCAATACTTGCAATTGCAACTATATCATAACTGGTAGGTTTTTTATTTAGATTCAAGCACAACAAGTTGCAAGCACACTAAAGAATTTTCCACCTTAATGGTTCCGAAAATAGAAGTTGCTTCGCATAGAACACACATCTTTTCAAAACTAGATACACAAAAACAGATGAGAACATGTATTAATGTAATCTTAGTCTTATCGTTTGAAATTATTCTTTGCTGTGTTTGGGGACCAGGAAGATGAAAGGATGGGCTTGTGGCAACGTCTTTATATAAAGCCAGATTCAAAAACTAGTATCAGTGCTTTTCAAACACAGTAACCAGAACTAGCAGAGGCTTCTCTTGGCAAAGCCCTAAGATCAAGGACCAGAGCAAAAACTTTAGTACTTTAGCAAGATGGTCCATAAAAGCTGAATTCTGAGGCGGGGAGGGGCCTCGCAAGAGAAAACTTTTTGCCTTGGGTCTGAAATGATGCTTCGGAAATCCCTAAGACCTAAGGGTTTGCTAATTAATCATGACATCCAAAGAACAGACTTTCAGCGTTTCTGGTTTTTGCACGCTACAAAAGTGTGCATTTATAAGCAGAAAGACAAGAACTGCATGGTGTCCCATGCTTGTAATTCCAGCACTACTCTGAAGGCTTCGACTAAGTGCTCGAGTACAGTCTGGGCCACAAAATGAGCCCACGTCTCCAAAAACAAAAAGGTAAACAGTAAAAAGGAAAAGTCCAGACCCTCGATGAATATCCCGGAAACGGGAGAAAGTTACAGCCAAACGACAAGTGACAACAGTCGGCGACCTGACACCTCTGCGCGGCAGCAAGGGCTGCACTCACCCAGCGTTCGCCGGGAAACGCAGACCGCGGGCGTTTCGAAGTCAGCAGGGCGACCACACACTCGCTCCGCAGCCACTGAGCTTCACCTCTCTCTTAGCAGCCACAGTGCGCGCGGGACGCCGCCATCTTGGCGGGAAGAGGCCCGGGACCGAGGTCCCTGCGCCCCTCGCCCAGAGAGAAGCCGGTGTCCCGGGAAGTCGCTAGCTAACCAAGTCCGCAACTCCCGAGCTGCGTACGCCAGCCAAGATGCCACCTATGACCTCAGGCTGCGGACCAGGCCAAGGCAGAGCGAACTCACCCTCGCTGTCGCGCACAGCGGATCAGGCGGCGCTGAAGACAGCCTCACCGGATAGGGGCGGGGCAGCGGCGCGTGCTCTGTCACCCGGGCAACCGAGCCTGGGCAGGTGTAGGGGGCGTGGTTTCCGAAGAAGCCAGGGTCTCAGCCACGCCCCCGGACGGTGCGGTAGGGTGCAGGCTGAGGACGCTGCGAACTGCCGCGGTCGAGCCCGTGATCTTCCTCCCGACGACTGTGCCTGGGGCTGGACGGCCTGGCCTCCTGCCGCCGCAGCCGCCTGTGAGGAGCGCGGAGCCTCCCGGACGCGGGCGCCTCCCCTTAGCTGCCCGCCGCCCTGCCTGCGCCGCCTCTTCGCGCGCGTGGGACTGTCCCCCAGGCCTCGAGCCAGGCCGAGCCGCTGCTTCTGCTTTCCAACGTGCTATTTGCATCGTTTGGCATTTGGCTTCGGTTAAAGTCGGGACCTCCTCGAAGAAGGACTTGTTGGTTTTGGTGTTAAGTTTTTTGTTTGTTTCCAACATGGCAGCCTCCAGCCGCGCACAAGTGTTAGATCTGTACCGGGCGATGCTGAGAGAGAGCAAGCATTTCAGCGCCTACAATTACAGGTGACCCGGGGGGGAATGGCCGGGAATGGGGTGCCCAGGTCTGTCTCCAGGGGTCGCGGTACAGACGCTCACAGCTTGCGTTAGTGACAGGATCCGCTGTCCTGACCCCCACGTGCAACTGTCCACCCCAGGTGTGACCCTCAGAGCCCGGCGGGGGGAGCCAAGGGCTTGCCCTTCAAGCCCTGGAACATCTTCCCTGAGCTGACTGACACCCAAGTTAGTGCTTTAGGAGCTTAGGTCGGTGTCTTGTTTCTGCGGTACGGAACGGTGGGCGTGAGAAAAGTTAGGACAAGTGAGCATGTGCCGTCCGTGAAACTTGCCTTGAGAAAACTCGTGGAAGCGGTCGCTCGGGACCACGTGATCACAAAGCTGCCTGCTTGCTCTAACCACCACCCCTTTAGTTTATACCAGTGTTTTAATTCACCATACCGGATGCAGCCTAATTAGAGCAGAGTTTCTCAACCTGTGGGTCGCGAGTCCCAGTCGGATCAAATGACCCTTTTAAGACCCTTGAAAAACTCAGATATTACAGTTATGAAGTCGCAACAGAAATCATTCCGCAACCTGAGGAACTGTATTAAAAGGTCACAGCGTTAGGAAGGTTGAGAACCACTGAATTAGACGATGAAGGAGAGGGGTACACATACAAGGGGTGTTAAAAGGTAAAAGCAGTCGCTAAGCCTTCAGAAACTAAAATGGCAGTTTATCCTGCCTCACCGGATTGAGATCTTCCCTCCAGGTTCTAGACTCTAGGACCTATAACAGCAAGAGAACAAGAGCATAAATCCTTCAAAAAGGAAATTTATAGCTTAAATTTGTGTTATATATAAACACACAAAAATTACACATGTTAATGAGGTGCCATGTGTGTACCTCACTTTCATGCAATAAAACTCATTTACATTTTTAAGCCCATTTTTCCCCATGCCTGGCCTATTCCCTGCTTGTGAATGAGTCCTGTATACTTACTTGTTAGGAAGTTCTCCACCTCAGAGCCCCCCAGCTTCTCAGCTTCTGCTTCTTTGATACTTCTGACCCACCATTTCTGAAGCACCCTCGGGGGTTTTCTGACATGTGGTGTCTTCTTATTAATTACCTGAATCCTCAGAGTTTAAAGCATTCTCCTGAAAACAAGAATCTGATGAAAAGCAGCTCATTTTTCTTTAATGGGTTACTTATTTACAGTTGTTTCCCAAGTGTTCGGATTATTTCACAAGCAATTCTTCACTTTTTGTCATTTCCGACATAGGCAAGGCTATGGGCTAGGTGTCCTGGTATCAGCTAATTCCTGAAACAGAACTGGTTCTAGGGGCACCCTCCGCTCAGAATTGAGCTGCAAGGGCCTGTGGGGGGCAGGCCATGCCCACCCCCAGTCTGTGGACAGATGCACCAAACCTCTCCAGCCGTAGTTCATATTTTAGAAGCCTGCTGAGAAAACCTGCTTGTCCTATGAGCTTGAGAACATCATAGGTTGTACTGGTGAGCTCATACCCGCTACACACATGGTTAAATGAAATGTGGTTTCTCTTGACGACGTTGCCTTTGGAGAGATAGAGGGTATAAACACTAAAGCTACAGGTGGATTTTCCGTAAATACCTACTGCCAAGTAATTGCGATTGATGGAACACAGGAAATATGAAGTAAATATTGGAGTGCTCCCTGCAGTTTAGAAGATGTTCTATCTCAAGAGCAAACATGGTGAAATGGGCACAGACTAGGTGTCAGCAGAGGGTCAGTCACGCTAGAGGGCACATCTGGGAACAGAGTATAAAACACAGGGAGCAGCCCTACAGCATGTGTAACCTCAGCCTCTGGCATTCAGTTTTCTTCAGGGCAAAACTAAGTCATTGGACTAGTCAGCCTCTTAAGGACCCTTCCGTTTACTTCCTTCTGGAAGGGACTTAGCCAGTCGCCAGTCGGTACACCAAAAGTTTTCCAAATCCGAAGGAGTAAACAGAAAAACCTAGACGATGCCTAAAAGAACTTTAAAACTGAGCTTCAGCACAAGCAACTGTATGCTGACATGCACTCAGAGATGTAGCAGCAGGTGACCCTCCTCCATCACAGAGAGTGCTCTGTGCTTCACGCCGCTCGTGTTTTCCACAGGAATCTGGTGGTCACCTGATACCGTGTACCCCCAAACCAGAACCCTGCCAGCATTATCATGTCCCATGAAAATAAAGCTTGCTTGGCATCAAATATGTCTGCCTCCACAGAACTCGGTGGAATACAAGACTAGCTACTTCCTCCTCTCCCAACCCAACACTGTCATTGCGGCAATCGCTGGGAGTGTCCATTGATTACTTCCATGTGACACTGTTTTCTGCTCTTTGTCTTTATTAGCACACTTCTTTTAGACAACCTCATAAGATGCTATTTTTATGAGCCAATTAAAACCAAGCTCTAGAGATGCTAACCTTAAAGTTATGAAGCTGATGCTAGATAACCAAATCAGAGAGCAGTGTGGAGCCAGGACATGGTGGGGCACAACTGTAATCCTGTCTGGTTTATACACCAAGTTCCAGGCCAGCTTGGGTTACATGATCCTCCGTCTCAAAAACAAAATGAAAAAAAAAAAGCAGTAGTGAAAAATTTAAAACAACCTTGAAGTTTTGGTGTCTAAAGTAATGACTACTGAAAAATTTTTGAAGACCTGTACCTAGGCTTCATTTCAATAGCATGGACCCTGGGTGCCTCTCCAGGTTCCATCCCAGCACCAGCAAGCCTCGCTCACACATCCTATGTTCTTTGTCATCCCCCACTCCCTCTCTAACTGACTGGCCTAGAACTCACAGAGATCCACCCGCCTCGGCCTCCCCAGTGCTGGGATTAAAGGCATCTACACAAGGCAGCCATTTGTCATATATTAAGTCCTTTATATATTATGTCCTTTAGTCCTCAGATTTTTGAAGGTTCTTCTGGCTCTAGCACTTCCCTCATCACTCCTACCCTGAATTCCTTCTCTCCTTTAAGATATCCTAGTTATGTTATAATCTCTGAACAGCTCTCTTTAAAGGTGAGAGCTTTGGATTTGACAACCCAAGTTCTATCATAACTTGCAGCCTGCTGTTAGAGAAGCTTGTGCAGAGTATAGAATTAGCTGGAGGACCACCCAGACATTGGCATCAGATCAGCTGCATGCAGAGCAGCGTAAGCTCAGGTAACTGCATGCAGACTTTTGCAGCTCAGATGACAGATGACAGGCTAGAGAGGGTCCCACATACCAGGGCTTGTCTCCACTGTGGATCCTGGGTTTTGTAACTGACAGCCAAGCCGCCCTTTTGTGGTTTCAAGTTGTCAAGTGACAACCAGAGCGAGGATTAGGTAAGTTCCTTTGGGCAGCAAGAAAAGAGAATCTGAGCTAGAAGTAAAGGCATCAATGGGAGTTGATTGTAATAGTGTAAAGAAGAAATTAGAGGACATAAGAAAACAGACTGTTGGTAAATAGTTGGGGGAGTAATAGGACTCTGATTATTTGGATGCTGTCTTAGTCACTCACTATTCTATTGCTATGAAGAGAAACCATGAGTAAGGCAGTTCTTAAACAAAGCACCTCTTACAGTTTCAGAGGGTCAGTCCATTATCATGACAGGGAGCCTGATAGCACAGAGGCAGACATGGTGCCAGAGCAGTAGCTGAAAGTTCTACATCCTGATCCGCAGGCAGCAGGAAGAGAGAGGGAGTGGGCCTGGCTTTTGAAACCTCAAAGATCACCTACAGGACACATGTCCTCCAGCAAGGCCACACCTCCTAAGCATTCGAATATATGAGCCTGTGAGGGCCATTCTTACTCAAACTACCACAGGTACCAAAATAAGAACATCAAGAGGGTCTAGAGTGTGGATCAGGTTAAGGCCAAGAAAAGGAGAGACACAGATGCTCTGCCATTAACTGACAAAAACAGTGAAGAACTAGCTGATGTGGAGAGATCTTCACTCACTTGGGAATATCCCCCAAGTGTGAAGGAGCCCAGGGCACAAGTAATCACAGTCTGTGCCTCTGGAGCCTCAGCACTGAAACATCCTGCACCACCCTGTCATGTGGCTCTGGGAGAGTTCCCAGAATGCTCTGTCCTGCAGTTTCTTTTTTTTAACATTTAAAAATGTAGACTTTAATAAGTGTAATCAGATCGGCATGTGGAGAAGCTGACATAGATGCATTAAGTAGGAGAGACAAGTGGCCATCCAGAGTTTCTGTACTTCACTCATTTTGCATAGTATTAAAGTTGTTCAATACGCAGCTTATCATTTACCATTTTGAAAGACTTTTGTTGTAAAGATAATACTTTTATCTGGTGACAAATAGCAGTCACAATGATCATTCTGGACCTTCATCTTAGATAAATTCCATCTTCTCTTGGGTTCATACATAGGTTCCCTTAGATATTTCTGAGATACTGTTCAATTATCTCTGCATGTCTGGTGGCCCCCGATGCGTCAGCAAATCTGGGGATACACTGTAGAAAGCTGTGAGGTTACAGACGAGTGAGAGCGGTAGCACCGCTGCCTCAGAGCTTCCGAGGTGTTAGGTTTAGATTGTCTCTGCTGTCAGGGACCCTTATTAATGGAACATGTGTCTTAACTACTGCCACTACCCCAAAAGCTGATGCCATCTGTATGCCCATCATGACCCCTATGTCCTGTACTTCTTAATAGATACAGGAATGATTCACTATTGATAATTATATTGCTATACTTCCATACTGTTGGCAGTGCAGTGGGTGTTCACACCAGCATCACCACAATGATGGGAGTAGCATGTGCTCATACATTGACATAATCATGGCTACCATGTCAGTAGACCACGGTATTGTGGGGCTTGGCTGTAATCTTGTGGGACCTCAGTGTATGTGCAGTTAGCATTGACTGGGGTGTCCGACAGAGCACTCACCACCCTTTGACCTGGGTGTTAGCGTCATCTTCAGCGCTCTCTACCTTCTCTCACTTTTCTTTCTATAATTTGCATTATGTGTATTGGCGGTATTAATCTTCCTGTTAATGCTCATCAGCTCTCATTGCCTTGATTGATCTGTTCTCAGTAATTATTTGTTTTATTTAATAAATGACTGCTGTCACATGTAGTGCTGTTAATGTATTACCCTTATACTTTAGTGTTTTGTTCCTGGGGTAATATTTGACATGTGTTTAATTCTCCCTTTAGCTTGATTTATTCAGTTGTTTATATTATCAATTGATTATAGATGGTAAACATCACTCTTTACTATGTTTGTTGATGATTTCTTATGGTTTTTCTGTCTATCCATACCACCATTTTCATTAAATAATTATCTCTGTCCCACATCTACTGGCTAAGAATCATCCTGTTTTACCAGATACCACTTCTGTAAACAGAAACATCTTATCTGAAATTATCTTTACCTTTGACTAATCAAAAGGCAGAATTAAATGAGCACGTATTTCCTTAGAGACAGATTGGCAGCAGACACAGCCACTGGTCCCAGTGCCATCCAGTCGTCCTTCATTAGTTCAACAGATTGTTACTGAGCACTCAGCTGACATGAAGCTTGGAGGGTCTGATCTTTCTCCTGACAGGACAGATAGAGCTGTTGCAGCCCTGTGCTTCTACTCCAGGCTTGAATACTGACTGACTGACCTAGTGAAGATTTCACTGTCTGCTTATTGGCCCTGAGCTTGACCCGGAAAGGAAGGAAAGCCCAGTGGGGGAACAGTAGCCTAGAGCTCCCCTTTAACTAGCAGCCTTCTGGGAGTAGTGCTCTGACCACCCACAGTTTTTCAACTGCAGCCAGCCTCTGCCTCTGACTTGGTCTTCAAGTCATCCCTGCCCCTGCAACCACATCAGACCTCCTCACAAAGCTGGTAAGAACATTCATTCATCCAGGTCTCCCTGGACCCTTCTCAGGCACATCCCCTCCCCTTGGCTCACCACCTTAGCCATTCCATCCTGACTTCTCGCCTAGATATCTGCTTCTATACAGCGCTATTCATCCCCTATGTGCCTGCCCTCCTCTCTGTGAGGTTTCTAAACTGCACTGGCAACCTGTTCATCTGTGTGGTGTATACCTGGCTAAGAGTAGCCATCAGATAATTTGTTAAGACCCCATGAGAAGCAGAAGAGATTTGAATTTGAACCCAAAACTCCAACCCCTCTCCCCTTTATTTCATAGATTCCACGTAGCTTTTAACTCATGGGAAATTCTCATGTCACACTTCTGCCCTCTCTCCTTCTGCTCTTCCGTCGGAGCAAACTCTGTGCATGATCTCGTGGTGACTTTGCCTTTGTGTGACCTCTTACTGATTCCTGTGTTTTGTGCATCCTCCTCCCTTTCGCCAGTGCATGACATTTAGAGTTCTGCTAATAGATCATTTCAGAGGAAGCACTCCAACCTCCCACTGTGCTCTGCTCCCTTACTGAGAAGTTATAGCTCTAGGTATTGTCCTTCCTCTTGGAATAGCCACCCAAACTCTTCCCTGCTTAGGCCTGAGCTCCCTGCTCCTCCCCTTTGTGTCATGTCCCCTTCCCACTTAGGGATGCTTATAACCATAGCTTTTCCTCAGGCCTGTGGCCAGGCTGTCCTTGTTTCTGGACTGTGCTGGTTAGTTTTATATCAACAAAACTGTATAGTAAGTTGTGTAAATTCTGCAGAAATTGGCATTGCTATGTTTTTGAAGTGATAACAAAGAAGAGGTGTACATGATCAATCTTTGCACAGTTTTGCTTTTGGTATTTGTTTGTTTTGTTGTAGTTTTTGTTTTTGTTCTTTTTATACAGTTTTGTTACTGGTTGGTTGAATCTTTGGATACAGAGCCTTGCAGATATGGAGGACTGACCTACTTTCTACCCCTTGACTTTAAAGTACAGGTCAGAATTTAGACTCTTCCGTTGTTATTTCCTAATTAATTTTACTTTTTAACCTTACCGTGGCCTTGCTCACAAACTTAAGACCTATAGTGACCATAGAACCACTCCTAGAAGCTCACAGCCCATCTGTGGGAGAGTCAAGCCCCTGTACACTGTTGTCGGGGGCATTTCAACTTTGGATCTTCCCTCCCCAGACAGCTCTTTCTCCGTTCACCTTTTTGAGACGGTAAAGCATAATAGAAGCTGTAATTTCATAGTTGATATTGTAATAGATATTGCTCCCAGCTGTTCTTCTGGTGTAAGAGTTCCTAAGTAAATGTTTTGAATTGTGTGTGAATACCCTATGGCAATATTATCACAAAGGGTGCACTTTTATAAATTGAAAATAAAGTAGCTTGGTTACATTGCCATATTTCACAGTACAAGCAGAGGAGTAAGAATAGTGTTAATGAAAAATAGTTCTGTGTTGTAGTTGTAATGGGAGACCAAGAAGTAGACGGATAAGAGACAAGATCTTATCAGAGAACGAATAAATATAAATGTGTATGCTTTAGAAGAACAACCCAAAGCTGGAAAAGTTATGTGCTGGAGGGGGGGCATGTTCAGTGGCAGAATACTGGCCAAGTCTGCCATGGCAGAACCAGGTGGAGTTCTGAAGGGTTGCTGCTGGTGACCCTGTTTCCCTCCCTGGAGGAAAACATTTCTGGACCAAAGCCTACAGCCTCTGCCTGACTGGCTTCAGCAGTGTGCACTTCCACTCTGCTGAGGTGCTGAGCTTCTCCCCAGAACTTCTCTGTGCTTGTGCTGGGTTCTATCTGTATGGGGATGGTGAGGATGTCACAGAGGAACTGTATCCAAGGAACCTTAGAGCAGAAAGTCAGGGACTTTCCAAGAGCCTTTTAAAAACAATCTGTGGCCTGTGCTTTTGGGATGCTGGCATGGAATGATCTCTGCAGCCTCTACCTTGCTAGTCTCATCCTCCTCACTCCACCACAGTATGGCTTAACACGCCTCATATTACTCTTGTCTTGGGCTCAGTTACTATAATGCCATCTTCTGGCATTATAAGACAAGCTGGGCCCCCTGTCTTACGGCCACCCCTTGTGATGGCTCTCCTCCTCTCCTGCCTCTTTATCTTTGACAATGGAGGCCCTCGTATTCCATCTCTGCCTTCTCACATTCTCCCATAATCACCTTAGTAACTGTGGCTTTCACCCTGTGTGTTTTGATGATTCCTGCTAGTTAATCTGTCTCCTGAACCACATCCTCTTCTTTCCACGATCCTTCTGGGCATTTCTGAGTATGTTATGAGCATCTCAAATTGAGCAGATCTGAACTTTAATGCTGCTCCCCACCTAATCTGTTGTACCTTCCCAGCAAGCTTGGCCCTCTTTTCTTTGTCATGGTCCAGATATTCACTGCTTAAACTGGAAATCACACTGATTTCTCCTGATTATGTATGAAGTCGTACAGTCTTGTTCTTTAAAATTTCTCTTAAATACTCCTTTTACTGGTGTCTTTGTGTCTTCACAGTGATGATCTTTGTCAGCTGTGGGGTTTTATCTGGTTTTGCACAATTTCTGTATGTCACTCTACACCAGCTCTTGCTTGTGTTATGCATCCTCCATGCAGCAACCAGGATGTCTTGCTCTGTCCCCAGTCTGACTGTAAAAAGAAGCATAAAGGGTTAACAGAAGCACAATTCCTCCCAAAAGAGCTAAAATTTGCCAAGAGAGTTTGAGTAGGCTATATTTAAATGAATACATTCTGAAGACAAGGCAACTCCAGTAAATAGCATAAGACTATAGATAACTTATGTCCAAGATGTTGCTCTGTTTGTCTATATGAAATATGTTGAATTTGCTTATAAAATCTGGAATTCTAATGAATTTGTTTTCTGCTACTGGGATTAACCCTGGGGCCAAAATTTGAATTTCTTTCCTATCTCATAAAATCTATAGCAAATAAAAAAGGATCATAAAACTAATATTTTATTGTTCTTCAAATATCTGTATTCACTTCACTGCTCTTACTGAATTAAATTACTTAAATTATTTGTTTATAAGGGGGAAAAACAAGTCAACTTGCTTGAATAAAATGTGGATTATGTATAAAACCCTTGAACTTTCTTTTAAATACTTAAAAGTATGCATGTGTCTCATGTGTAGGAGTTTGGATAATCACTGATGTCTCATTAAACACAAATCCTCTGATAAGAAAAGGATTCTGTGCATCAGTATAGACTTACCCTGCATAGTGCATCTTCAGTAGCATTATTTTCCCTTAACATTGTCCTTTGCTGTGCTGGAGTAAACTTCCTTGCATCTGTTCTACAATCTCACCATCATTTCATTTTGTTTCAAGCTCTCAGTAAAAACTTCCAGGCCCCTGGGGTAGAGGGAGGGAGGGAGGGAGGGAGGGAGGGAGGGAGATAGATAGATAGATAGATAGATAGATAGATAGATAGATAGATAGATAGATAGATAGATAGATAGATAGATAGAGTTTTATAGCACATATGAGGCCCTAAGTTCAGTTCCCTAGCTCTGAAAAAAGAAAACAGTAAACAAGAAAAAATTGAAACTCCTGTCTTTTTTCATGTAAAACTGGAGTTAATTTTGTTTTCGGTTTATCTTAATTTATCTTAAACAAGGAATCTAAATGAGGAATCAGGATTGTATGCAAGTATTTTAGATGAAAAAAATTTAGAAAATAAGGAAAGGAAAGGAAAACAAAGACCTGGAATGAGGTTACAAGCATGCGGTCTGCTTAGAGGACAGACCAGGTGACACCGGGATCACCGTGTCAGGTGTGGCTCAGAGCTTCCGGGAGCAACTGCAAGGGAGAATGGCGCTTGGTTATGTGAGTTGTGACTAGAGCGTGGAAAGAGCCAGGTGCTGAGGGAACTGCAACTCAAGTCTTTTCCTTGAAGGTCAGCATCCTCAGCAGAAAAATAGCCAGAGGGTGCATAACAACAGGGTGCTTTCTGAAAAATAAATTTATCATATCACCAACTGAAGTGCTAAGAGAGCACTGAGTGATACGGGTTTCTGGGCCTGCCATCATGCATGAGGTCTCCTCATCAGCTCAAGCAGCTATTCAGCAGATGCCTGGCAGTCTGAACACCAGTTTCTTGGTATCCTGTGATACTGACTAATGACACGCCACAATAATGAATCAATTTACAAACCAAGCTTCAAGCCTCTAGCGTACCCCACAGATAAGGCTTGGGGTATGTAGAGGAATGTATAGAGGAAGTGCCTTTTTCGTAATACTCCACAAATAACATTCTCTTCAGTGTAAATTTTGGCATGTTCCAAATAGCAAAGCCTAAACTTAGCTGAAGGACAGCCCTTCACCTTATTCCTGAGAACTTAGGGACAGAGGACTAGCAGCCCCTAAGAACTGCTCACCTTCAGTTCCATACCATATAGATTTTACTTAAGGGACTATTGTGGTGGGCCATCTATAGTGAGGTTTTTGTTTCTTTATTTGTTAACTTAGGTCTTTTTATTATTTAAGATCTTGAATAAATTTCAAAATAAACCCATGTATAACTCAATAGTTTGAGCTAGAGGCCACAAAGTAAAATTTTTATGATTATATCATAACTATTTCATAACCTCATCGAATGGCACCACCAACTATGGACCAAGTGTTGTGGGATAATCTTTTTCTGAACTGTAATGGTATGTCTCCACCAAGGTACCTTCTGATTGGCTTAATAAAGAGATGAATGGCCTGTAGCTAGGCAGGAGAAAATAGGCAGAACTTCTGTAGAGAGAGAGGAACACTGGGAAGAATCTGAGGCAGCGAGATGTGGAAAGAATTGGACCTAACAGTATGTAGGAAAGGTAACGAGCCACATGGCATAACATAGATTAAAAACAGAATTTAAGGTATAAGCGCTAGATGAGAACAAGCCTAAGCTTCATAACTAGTCTTTGTGAATTATTTGGAAACTGGCAGTCCAAAGAACAACCAACTACATGTGGGGTGCCAAATGAACCATTTATCAAAATTGTTTTATTAGCAATAAAATCTTGGGAGTCGAATATTCGGGTGAAAACCTGGTCAAAGAAGCAATGGAGGAGTGACCAGCTGACCTTCTCTTCATGTTTCCCAGATCAAAGAGCCCACGGAAAGTCCAAGTCCCTCCCTCCCTCTTTTTTGTTCAGCTTGTTTATCTGTATCTGTATTCCTGGCCTCTCTATGGCTAGTACCAGTCAGCTTGCAGCTGGCTCTGCCGATTGATGCAAAGTTAACTTTATTAACACAGAATGTCACAGTGCAAATATCCCACAACAACCAAGTGTTAAAATTCACTAGCCTATGGGACACATTTCTTATTCAAACCACCACAGTCACTTTCAGCTCCCTGTTTCTACCCCACCATGACGGGTTACAGGTACGAATACTCATGCGCATCTGTATATAGGCACTGGGAACTCAAACTCGGGTCCTTATGCCTGTATAGCAAGCACTGGTAGCCCACAGAGCCATCTCACCAGCCCTCTGACCTTATGTTCTGAGGCAAGGTCTGTCACTGAACCTAGAGCTCACTCGTTAGACGAGACTAGCTGGCCATCGAGCTCCAGGAATCCCCGTCTCTGCCCCTCTGCACAGGGTTTACAGACAAACCTGAGGTGGATGTTGGGATTTAAACCCAGGTCCTCATGTTTACGTGGCACTTCACCAACAGAGCCATCACTTGAGCTTCCTCGAGGTTTTTAATACTCAAATACATCTGTGGGAAGGAGGAGTAAACTCCCTTAGACTTTACCGTTTATGTGATAGGCTCCACTTGGAGTTTTCTGTGCAATATAGTAGAATTCTTGTCAGGAGTGTTTTATTACAAGTTGTTGAGGGCCATGATGCAGTTATAGCTCATGACATTTGATAATTCAGATGTCAACCCACCTGAGGAATTATCCTCAGATGGAGGAACCCTGCCTGGCAAAGCCAGCGGGGCCACTGACTCTAAAAACTTGCTTTCATCTGCAATTTTGCTTATGAAATAGCAGCTATGATATCTACCAATTACCATGCATTTTCATGTAATGTGTACATGTAATCTCAGGATTACATCTCAATCTTATGGGCATACATATTTGTGGATGGTAAAAAGGGTGACCCACTCTGTTCTCCACGTTAGTGAGAAATTTAGAAACCTATTCTCTATCATTAACCTTACTGACAGAGCAAGTTGGCCAGACGTGTCCTTCTGGACAGATCACAAACGGAACTTTCACAGATTTTACTTATGAAATTGCAGGCGTCTGACCTTGTAAGACCTAAGCCTTCAGTGGATTTATGATAAATTAGGGCGGTCTTGCAGGTGTCTGGCCTTGTTCTATCTTAGTCCTTCAAGAGACCAATAGCACCTAACTGACTAAATGTCCAGATATTATTAATCATACTTAAGAAAAATAAAATAAAACACGTATTCTTTGCCTTACCTTAGCTCTCTCAATGGTTTAGTTTTCTCCCTTTGTAACCTGTAGCAGCCCCTTTAAAGGACGGCTGGGACCTCCTCACACCTGCAGCTGTGGTCAGCTACAAACTACTGATAAGTTTCGCTACAGATCTTCAAAGAATAGCCTGAGTCCCTGAGAATTTTTTCTTGTAGGTTTTTAGTATTACTAACAGATTACTAATGGATGGATGCATAATCTTGGGAATGTGTTGTGCCAGAAGAAATAGATTGAGAAGAAATCAGATGGAGCAGGAGAAGAAGAAAGAATGTAGAGTAATTGGAAGAGAGAATTGGAATTAAAATTGAGTCAGAATTAGAGCAAAGAAATTATAAACAATTAGAGAGGAATAAAGAACACATGAATAAAAAGAATGTGTGAGAGAAGATTCTTTTCCTATAGCAGTCAGACAGTAGTTCCTATGCTTATTGTGGCTTCTCTTTTGGAACCCTGAGAGAAAGCCCTTAGGACCGGTCCTGGAAGGTTTTCAATAAATTCTTCCCCTGCTCGTCTTCGCACTTCACACTTCACACTGGCTGCCTTCATTATAACTTCATTGCTTCTTCTATGTCTCTTCCCTAAACAAAGCATGTTTTTCAGTATCCAGTAAGTGTTACGATCTGAAAATCAAGTCACCCTTATCCTAAGATACTTTCCAAGAAGTGAGCAGCCCAAGTGAGCAGAACTGGGAGGTCACTGTGATAACTGGCTATGGCCAGGCCCCTTTAAAAATGATGAGTTCTAAAAAGAGAGAGGCTCTTTTCCCATTGGATAAAGAATGTCAATCCTGTAGCAGAATAAGGAGATTTAAGTCTATGTTAATCAGAGTTCTAGACTGCATGGTTTTTTTTTTTTTTTTGGTTTTTTTTTTTTTTTTTTTTTTTTTTTGATCTACCATACACATTTTTGTGTGTGCTTTGGTAGATAACTACCAAATGCCATTCAGTGTTACTTACTGTTGCTATGAGTGGGAGGAAATAGTAATTCGGGGATAGGAGGTGGGGGTGTTTTTTGTTTTTGTCTTGTGTTTTGTCTTTAAGAAAGGGTCTCTTGTAGCCTATGCTGGCATCAGATTTGCTATGTAGCAAAAGATGATGCCCTTTTTCTCCTCCTCCTGCCTCTACTTCCCAAGTGCTGCCATTGTAGGTGTGCAACACCACCACTAGTTTATGTGGCTGGGGTCAAGCCCAGGGCTTCATGCATGCTTAGCTAGCATTTTATGAGCTGATCTACATTCCAGCTCAGTAATAAAATTTTCAAATAAAAAATTCAAATGCAAATACTTACTTGGATATCTTTACGTCTTAAGAAGTGAGATTAGACCTTGACCTAAAGCACATACTAGATGTTTCATATATAAATTATGGATATAAGTCTGGTGGTGGTGGGACATACCTTTAATCCCAGGGAGACAGAGACAGGTGCATCTATGGAAGCTTGAGATAAACTTGATCTACAGAGTGAGTTCCAGAACAGCCAGAGCTACACAGAAAAACCCTATCTCAAAAAAAATATATGTATGGAAATAATATAATATATGGAACATTTTTTGATCCACTTCCAAGAAACACATAGTTATTTATGTTATCAGTAAGCAAACAAACAGTTAAATGACAGTATAGTATCCAGGTCAAAATAGCAATCTCCATGCGTGGTACATGTTAGTATGTCCTACCCATCTTCAAGAGATGAAGAGGTCAATTTGGTTTGGTATGGTTTGGTTGGTTTGGTTTGGTTATTTCACAGAAGGTCTAGCTGTAGGCTAGGCTGGTCTTGAGATGTGTGTTTTCCTCCCTCAGCTTCCCAAGTACAGGGATTATAGGTGTATACCATCTTGTCTAACAGCCAATGGTATTTGTAAGTTGATAGATCTTGGAAATGAATAAAACTCTAGAGATTCCTTTTTTTAGAGGATAGGCAAAATTAAAGCAATCCAATGGCTACTAGATTTTGTGTTTAAATCCAGGTATTTGTGTGTCTTTGTATAACCCTTACATATAAAATTGAGAGCCCTTCATCTCCATAAAGATAATTAGATGGGTGCTCAGTAGTGAACCCAGGACCCTATAAATGCTAAGCATGTGACCTGCCACTGAGCACAGCCCCACCCTCAGTATTCAAGAGCTGAGAGAACAGACACCCAGTTTGTACCCTGCAACCCTTTCAATGCCAGGACAATGGGGACACTCACCTAGACTTTGAGCATACTATTTACTAGATTGTGATGGATGTGTTGCTCCTATGGATGCCACTGTTGGAATCTCCACAGATGGTCTCATCCACTCTCTGGAAAGATTGCCTTGTCTCATGTGCATCTCCTCACTTTCCACCTTTCTTCTGAGCCCTCTTTCTCCCATTCTCTTTATGGATTCTCCCATGTCTACTCTTCTGTAATGGTAGGACATCTCCAGGGCTCCAGCCAAGGCCAGCTTCTCTTTGACATGTACTGTTTTCACTGGGAAAGTTCTTCTGGCCTTCGGTTACCTCACACTTCGTGTCAGTAAATTAGACATACCACCAGCCTGTATCTCCACCTGAGCTCTGGAGACTGCCGGACTGGACACAGTACTTGTTGCCCCAATGTTAGTAGTGTCTCCAGGATCTTGGATTTCTGGGAAGATATGTTCGAAACTGATCACTGATTGCATATAAAATCGATTACCTCAGGGAGGCAAAGGCAGACAATCTCTGTAAGCTCAAGGCCAGCTTGGTCTACAGAGTGAGTTCCAGGACAGCCAGGTATACACAGAGAAATCCTGTCCAAAAAAAAAAAAAAAAAAAAAAAAAGAGGAAGGAAGAAAGAAAGTCTGTTGCCTAAAGGGCCAAAATAAAAAGGAACAAGTTTTCACTTCACACATTTAGATCTGTGACTTTTTTTTGAAAATGTTTCTCTCAAAAGCAAAGTGTCTTAGTTTATGTAGCCACTTCTCCAGTGTTGAACATGTAATTTTTTTCTACTTTTAATGAAATATATCTATAATGAACATTATGCATATAACTTCTTCCAGGTTACTTGCAAGGGCTAGGTCAGCAAAGGTGGGTTTCACAGGCTAAGCTTGAGGAGTTAATTATCCATTATTGTGCTGCAGTATCAGTTCGTATTCCCACCGGCAAGGTGACTGGTTCCTTGACTTTGCTAAATATGTTAAGTGAAGAACAGAAAAGCAGTGTTTTGAGTATGTATTTCTTGGATGAGGCCTAGGGCGGGCCATTCATACAGCTTTATCTTTCTAGATTCAGTCTCTGTGTACCCTCCTATAAAGCTTTGTTTCATGCTTCTTACTCATTGCTTTACCATGGTCTTTACTGTTGTCTTTTTGCTTGGCTTAATATTTGAAATTTATTCAAGTGCAGGATATTACTCCTATGTCATATTTGTTTGTAACGGACTTAGGTCTTTATAAATGAATTGAGTTTGCTCAAAATCTCTGGCAAACGAACACTTCACGTACACAGAACTAGCTAGCCTCAAGCAGAGAACTGAGGAAAAGGCATGTTTTCCCACATGACTGGTGATTGGCCCATATAGAACGTGCTAGAAGGAATGGAAGATGATCCAGAGTCTTTGATTAAACCATTTGACCCTGATCTCCAGATAGTGGAAGACAATGAGAGAATTCTGAACCGAGAAGTATAGTAGGTTTTATTCATAGCTACCCCAGAACTCAGAAACTTGACATTGGTCCCTAAAGTGTATTTTCTCGTGGTAATTTAGCTACCTCACTCTACAACCCTTCCGCTGTCATTGCTTCCTTTTGAAACAATTAAACCCAGTTGTTTCACTTGTGGTGCTTATATCAACAGCTCTTTCCCGCTGAGCCACTTGTCTTTGTAGGGCAGGCTCCACACTTGAACGGCTTGTAGGAGCACTTGATGGTGTTGAGAGTGAAGAAGACCTTTTTAAGCTCTTCCTTGCCAGAGATGTTTCTATTACACCTTTCAAATGAGTGTCAGTTTGTTTTGGCTTAGCCAGGCACTTATCAAATACTGGATAGTTTATTAACCTTGGCTGGAATGACTTAGAATTGAAAGATAATCACCTGAGTTCAGAGCCCAGTGCTGCCACACACTGGACCCAATCTCTCTGAGTCACAGTATGTGGGACTTAAATTAGAAAAGGGATATCAGGTGCTGTATACGTCATGGTACTGTATGCTGAACATTAATGCTTTATCCTTCTGGAGTGTCACACGTGAGGAGCAGCCTTTCTCTTTGGATATTAAAATTTCACATCTGTCCCATTCACTATCTTCTATTTTGAGTTCTTGCTCCTTTAAAAGTATTGTCTTTTCTAACCTTGGACTTGGCAGTTGAAGTAAATATCTTAGTATTGTTTTAATCTTGATGATTCTTTTCAGGGTTTTACACTCAACTCTGGGACATTTCCTTTCGTTATAGTTTTAATTTCCTAAACAGTTTGGTTTGTTCATCCTCAGTATTCATGTTGTGTACCTTTGCCTTATTCTCAGGGCTTTTTTTTTAATGTATGCTTTACTAACTTACTTTGGCCTTAGTGTCCTGAGTGCTGGTATTAAAGGTATGCATCACCACACCCATCTAAAACTTGTGCTTTTACCTAGTAAAAATACATAAATGAAAAGGAAGGAGAGAGGAAGGAGAGTAAAACCAGAGTGAGGCAGGGTTAAAATAACTGGTGGATAGTTTTCCCACGACATGAGAGATTATCTAGATTGTGTTGACCTTCCACAAACTGATCGTTTGAAATATATGCACATAACTGGGAAAGAAATTACCTATGCAAAAGCATCTTGTGGTTCTGAGCCAGTGAGTATCTTTTCTTAGAAAGGAAAAAGAGAAGGGCACCATCATATTGTCATTTCAAAGGTGTGTATAGGTGTTGAACAGAGATTTCTTTTTTTTACTCTGTGTGTGTGTGTGTGTGTGTGTGTGTGTGTGTGTGTGTGTGTGTGTGTGTGTGTGTGTGTGGTATTAAGGAAGGTGGCTCACAGTTCCTGTATGGAGGTCAGGGGCAATATTGTGGGATTGATTCTCTCTTTCCACTTTTATGTGAATTCCAAGGATCCAATTCAGACTGGCAGGCATGAATAGCAAATACCCTTACCTACTGAGCAATCTCACCAGCTGACTTTGGCATATTAAATTCTGAGATATAGAGCTGAATTTCCTTATTTAAGGCCTTTGGAAAGCTGAGGAGATTTTTTTTAAAAAAAAAAAAGTGTAGAGCAAAATATTCTAAATTCAACCTTGAGCTTAATTGGTATAAATTGTAGAGCACCTTGAACAACTCTCTTGTTTTCTTAAACTTTGGTGGGGGAGGGGGAACTTTGCATTTATTTCCATTCTGTGCGGTACTCTTTTAGGTGTTCTGAACCAGTTACCCATTCTTAAAGGAAAACAATAATCAAGGTATCGGTGACTCTCATAGGCTGTGGTGTTCTCACAAAAGTTCTGATAAATCCTGAATTAAAGCTGTGGATGAGGGATGTGGGCAGAACTCAGCAGTCAAGCAGCAGCCACAAGAAAAACATGACACCTGGAAATCAGGTCCTGTTACATAACCAGTTTTGCATGTACATTGAAATATTAGAATTAAGTTGGGCAGTG